>NW_020190856.1:0-20821 GCF_002263795.3 Bos taurus | reverse complement strand
GAACAGGAAACGCCTGAGGTGATTGCCTCGAGTGACTCAGGCCAATAGACCTGCATCTAGGCTTGTGTCCAGCAGCCAAGGTATCCTCTCCAGGGGCGACAGGGATTTTCGCAGGGTTGCATGTCCCACCTGGATCGCACCCGGGAGAGAAACCAAGGACTTCATCTCGAGTGGAGAGCCAAAGAAGCCGCTCCTGCTCTCCCGAGTCGCGACGGGTATCCTCTTGGGAGCATCCACGGGTGGAACTCAAAGGGAGTCAAGCCTCCTGAGGCGTTTTGGATAGAGGTCGCGAGATTTGGTCGGCTAGGGTGTCCCATGCAAGGAGACCGAAGGCCCTCCTCCAGTCAGATGAACGGGGGAATCTCCGGCTTGTTTCCGGAGAGCGGCGGCCCCAGTGTGGCGGTTTCTCACAGAGAGTTAACGGACGGCGAGGTCAGTGAGCTCAGATCGTGGGGCGCCAGGGAAGGTTCGGGTAACTCCATTTGCGAAGTGGCGAGGGGGAGCGGCGTCAAATCTGCTCCCGAGACCATGGTAGGGGAATCTGGCCTCGAGCGTGGTTGAAGGAAAGGTCTCTCGGAGGGCTTTCCACGGGTTGAGGCAGGAAACCCCTGGTTTCCCATCGACTTTGTGCAGGTGACCTCAGGGGGGCTTCTCATGGTGAGCATCTGAGAAGCCAAGGGAAACTGGTATGGTGGGAGGGGCCTCTCGGGACTCACCACTGGGCTTGGTGCAATTGGAAAGAGGGACTCATCTCCAGTTGAGGCAGGAACACGCAGGGTACCCATCTGAATTTCAGACTAACCGATCGCTAGGGTCCCTGCAAGACTGGTGGACAGGAGGTCTAGGCCTCGTCTTGGGTTGGAGGCATGGAACTCCAACTTGCCGGTGCTCGAGATTTCCCCCACGGGGGAGAGTAGAGAGAGCCCTGCTTGTCGAGCTGTATTTTGGAACCGTGGGGATTTTTTCCCGAACGATGCACTGATGTGACAACAGAATCTGCCACTGGCATTCGTGTGTGACCAATGCCCAGATGTGATACGTGGCCTGACCGATTCCTCAGCACGCAGGCCTGGACAGTTTCGCGGAGAGGCTGTTCCGGCCATCCGGCGCGGTCCATAGTCTAGTTAGAGCAGAAAGGGGAACTGGGAGAACTTGCGAAGCGGGGTCCTAAAACGGAAGTGTGGAACCTCCACCCACACCCGCGTCCGAATGCAGTTCGGTGGCGAATGTAGTATTGCTCCGTAGACGGAGAACTCCAGGGCCTTGCCCGATTCCTTGGAGCTGTGCCAAGGACCTCCATGTTGGAGGATAAATGGCTGTGCAGGAGAACACGTTGATTCCAAAGCTCCTCCAGACAAGCAACGGGAGGTGCTGAGATCCCTGCAAGCTGTCTGCCAGCTAGTCACGAAGGATGGGAACAGGATATGAAGCGTCAGAGGTAGCGGGAGGTGCCCGGAAATGTGCCTCTGCTGTGAAGTTCCCTTGCGCTGAATTTCCGAGGGGAGACCGGGGGCAATTCTTTTGCTCAGGTGAACATCATATTGTGGGTTCTGGATCCAAAAGTCTGCCAAGTGCCCTTTCGACCTCGCTGAGCCACTTTTGCCTACCCGGTTGAGGGACTTCCTCGTCGTCGGCTCGCATGGCGTCACTGTTTCATGCCCCCGGTGAAAGGTCGTCACCAAATTCTTGCGATGCGCGAAGTGTGTAAGCAACACCACGTGGTCATTAATTGATCTCCCGTATCGATCTGACGGCGAGTCTCCTGAGAAGGTATTGACGACGGCGAATTCAGTGCTGCCCTCTTTGCGTGTCTATGCTGTGCACTTCAGGCAGCACGTCTCTAATCTCCTGTAACCCATTTTGCGTTGACGGAGTGCGATATGTGAAAACGCGTGGGGATCTGCTCTCAGTCTGCTCACAGGAGCTTCTTTGTAGCAAGTTGAGCAGGTGCAATACGACCTCCTGCAGAGCTTCCCTGTAGGCTTGTCGGTCCAGAAGCCATGTTCCTCTTCCAGGGCGACAGGGAGTCTCGGGGTTGCATTCCAGACGCACCCGGGGAGAACAGGCAATTCATCTCCGAGTGGCAAGCAGGAAGCCCGCTCTGGCTTCTGCCGCTCAGCACGCTGTCGGGGACCGTCGAGGGTCAAGCCTCTCCCTCCGGAGCAATCCATCTGAGGTCTCAGAAGCTTCAAGGGATCAAGCCTGGTAACCTGTAGTAGCGTTTTGGACGGAGAAGGTCCGGAAAGATTCGGTCGCTAAGGCGCATGGCAGGTAGACGAAGGCCCTCCTCTCGTCGATGACGGCGGAAACTACGGGGCTGTTTGTTCTCGAAGGGAATGAGGATTGGCCTAACGCGGCGCGAGCTGTGTAGACGGCGGTCTTCTTCACTGAGGATCAGTGACGGCCTGAGAGAGGTCAGGTGAGCCTCGTGCAGGGAGGCGAGAGAACTCAAGGAAGAAGAAACTGAGGATGTATGTACTCCTCATAAGGGCAGAGAGCTCAAGGTAGAGCGAGGGGAAAAGATCGCGTCACGGTTGCTTGGAGAAAAAAAGAAGAACCTCTGAGAGTAAACCATGGCGTTAGGGTTGGGGAATGCTCGGCCTCAAGACCAATGAGACGCATAGTAAGAGTAAGATACAGGTCGTACCAATGCGGAAAGTTTGGGCTTCAATCCCCCACCTTACGTAGGCCGGGTCGTTGGGCGCAAGGAAGACTCGCGTCGGGTTCTCCCATCGACATAGCGAAGACGGTGGCCTGTGCAAGCGCTTGGACACCTACACCGGATTACCTCCGAGGTGGGTTCTTCTAATTGTCCGAGGCCTTCTGAAGAAGGGACTCCATATGGGAAACGCGGAGTTAGGGAGAGAGTGAGAGCTTTCTCGCGGGACTTTATCAGGTCGATGGAGAAAGACTGGAGTAAGGGAAGATGAGGGACCTTTTAGGTAGGAATTGGAGCTGTAAGTGAACTCTTTGACAGAGAGAGCGAGATGGTGGTGGGGGACAGCCCCCAGTGAAATCAGAGGTGAGGGCACAAAGCAATACAGTAGGCAGACTCTGGTTTTTTTGGGGGGGAGATGCTCGAGAATATCCGGGTGGACTCCTGAGGCTCGATCCCGCATTTGCGTATGCCGAGCCTCCTTCCTCATGACCTTTGTCCAGAGTGGAAGGCCTCCCGGCTCCCGGCACATGATCAGTGCATGCTCAGTCACGATATCAGTGCCTGCTCAGCCACGTGATCACTGACGGCACAGTCACGTGATCAGCGCCTCTCAGTCACGTGATCACCGTATGATAAACACGTGATCAGTGAACGACCAGCCACGTGATCACTGCATGCGCGGTCAGGTGGTCAGTTCCTGATCAGCCACCTGATCAGTGCGTGCACAGTCCCCTGATCAGCGCCTGCAGTCACTGATCACTGCCTGATAAACACGTGATCAGTGCCCGAACAGCCACGTCATCAGTGCATGCGCAGTCACGTGATCAGTGCATGATAGCCACGTGATCAGTGCGTGCACAGTCCCATGATCAGCGCCTGTCAGTCACTGATCATTGCCTGATAAACACGTGATCAGTGCATGATGAGCCATGTGATCAGTGCCCGATCAGCCACGTCATCAGTGCATGCGCAGTCACGTCATCAGTGCATGATAGCCACGTGATCAGTGCATGCTCAGTCACGTGATCTGGACTTGATCAGCCACGTGATCAGTGCCTGCAGAGTCACGTGATCAGGGCCTGCTGAGCTGCGTGATTCCTGCCGGCTCATCTGCATGACAATTGCCATCTGAGCTGCGTGATTCCTGTCGGCTCATCTGCTTGACAATTGCCAGCTGAGCTGCGTGATTCCTGCCTGGTCACGTGCTTGATTATTGCCAGTTGAGCAGCATGATTCGTCACTGCTGAGCTCCATGCTTATTGCCTGCTGATTGCGTGGTTCGTGTCTGCTCAGCTCTTTGAGTATCGCCTCCTGAGGTCCCTGTTCGGTCGCCACCTGCCGGGGACCAGCCCCAACTGATCCAGGGTATTCGAAGGAGAGATGGCCTAGGCGACTATTTATATGCTAATCAGAGATGTCAAGAATAATAGTATGAGGAGAGCTCAGTAGGAAAATTCGGTGGAGAAAAGAGACTGAGTAGCTTGGTTTACGCGGAAGACCAATCAAACTTCAAGACAAGAAGTTTGCACCACTTACGTAGGCCGCAGGCGCCCTCTCGAATAGCGAAAGGTGCCTCACCCTAGACACCTTCTCGAGTGGGTCTTAGCAGCCCAGGCATAATTAGTAAGCGTGGTGGGTTCCGCGCTCCAGATGGAGACTCAGCTGGAAGTTAAAGGGAAGAATGACAAGGAACTTTAGGAATTGGAGCTGTAAGTGAACTCTTTGACAGAGAGAGCGAGATGGTGGTGGGGGACAGCCCCCAGTGAAATCAGAGGTGAGAGCACAAAGCAATACAGTAGGCAGACTCTGGTTTTTTTGGGGGGGAGATGCTCGAGAATATCCGGGTGGACTCCTGAGGCTCGATCCCGCATTTGCGTATGCCGAGCCTCCTTCCTCATGACCTTTGTCCAGAGTGGAATGCCTCCCCGGCTCCCGGCACATGATCAGTGCATGCTCAGTCACGGTATCAGTGCCTGCTCAGCCACGTGATCACTGACGGCACAGTCACGTGATCAGCGCCTCTCAGTCACGTGATCACCGGATGATAAACACGTGATCAGTGAACGACCAGCCACGTGATCACTGCATGCGCGGTCAGGTGGTCAGTTCCTGATCAGCCACCTGATCAGTGCGTGCACAGTCCCCTGATCAGCGCCTGTCAGTCACTGATCACTGCCTGATAAACACGTGATCAGTGCCCGAACAGCCACGTCATCAGTGCATGCGCAGTCACGTGATCAGTGCATGATAGCCACGTGATCAGTGCGTGCACAGTCCCATGATCAGCGCCTGTCAGTCACTGATCATTGCCTGATAAACACGTGATCAGTGCATGATGAGCCATGTGATCAGTGCCCGATCAGCCACGTCATCAGTGCATGCGCAGTCACGTCATCAGTGCATGATAGCCACGTGATCAGTGCATGCTCAGTCACGTGATCTGGACTTGATCAGCCACGTGATCAGTGCCTGCAGAGTCACGTGATCAGGGCCTGCTGAGCTGCGTGATTCCTGCCGGCTCATCTGCATGACAATTGCCATCTGAGCTGCGTGATTCCTGTCGGCTCATCTGCTTGACAATTGCCAGCTGAGCTGCGTGATTCCTGCCTGGTCACGTGCTTGATTATTGCCAGTTGAGCAGCATGATTCGTCACTGCTGAGCTCCATGCTTATTGCCTGCTGATTGCGTGGTTCGTGTCTGCTCAGCTCTTTGAGTATCGCCTCCTGAGGTCCCTGTTCGGTCGCCACCTGCCGGGGACCAGCCCCAACTGATCCAGGGTATTCGAAGGAGAGATGGCCTAGGCGACTCTTTATATGCTAATCAGAGATGTCAAGAATAATAGTATGAGGAGAGCTCAGTAGGAAAATTCGGTGGAGAAAAGAGACTGAGTAGCTTGGTTTACGCGGAAGACCAATCAAACTTCAAGACAAGAAGTTTGCACCACTTACGTAGGCCGCAGGCGCCCTCTCGAATAGCGAAAGGTGCCTCACCCTAGACACCTTCTCGAGTGGGTCTTAGCAGCCCAGGCATAATTAGTAAGCGTGGTGGGTTCCGCGCTCCAGATGGAGACTCAGCTGGAAGTTAAAGGGAAGAATGACAAGGAACTTTAGGAATTGGAGCTGTAAGTGAACTCTTTGACAGAGAGAGCGAGATGGTGGTGGGGGACAGCCCCCAGTGAAATCAGAGGTGAGAGCACAAAGCAATACAGTAGGCAGACTCTGGTTTTTTTTGGGGGGGAGATGCTCGAGAATATCCGGGTGGACTCCTGAGGCTCGATCCCGCATTTGCGTATGCCGAGCCTCCTTCCTCATGACCTTTGTCCAGAGTGGAATGCCTCCCCGGCTCCCGGCACATGATCAGTGCATGCTCAGTCACGATATCAGTGCCTGCTCAGCCACGTGATCACTGACGGCACAGTCACGTGATCAGCGCCTCTCAGTCACGTGATCACCGGATGATAAACACGTGATCAGTGAACGACCAGCCACGTGATCACTGCATGCGCGGTCAGGTGGTCAGTTCCTGATCAGCCACCTGATCAGTGCGTGCACAGTCCCCTGATCAGCGCCTGTCAGTCACTGATCACTGCCTGATAAACACGTGATCAGTGCCCGAACAGCCACGTCATCAGTGCATGCGCAGTCACGTGATCAGTGCATGATAGCCACGTGATCAGTGCGTGCACAGTCCCATGATCAGCGCCTGTCAGTCACTGATCATTGCCTGATAAACACGTGATCAGTGCATGATGAGCCATGTGATCAGTGCCCGATCAGCCACGTCATCAGTGCATGCGCAGTCCCGTCATCAGTGCATGATAGCCACGTGATCAGTGCATGCTCAGTCACGTGATCTGGACTTGATCAGCCACGTGATCAGTGCCTGCAGAGTCACGTGATCAGGGCCTGCTGAGCTGCGTGATTCCTGCCGGCTCATCTGCATGACAATTGCCATCTGAGCTGCGTGATTCCTGTCGGCTCATCTGCTTGACAATTGCCAGCTGAGCTGCGTGATTCCTGCCTGGTCACGTGCTTGATTATTGCCAGTTGAGCAGCATGATTCGTCACTGCTGAGCTCCATGCTTATTGCCTGCTGATTGCGTGGTTCGTGTCTGCTCAGCTCTTTGAGTATCGCCTCCTGAGGTCCCTGTTCGGTCGCCACCTGCCGGGGACCAGCCCCAACTGATCCAGGGTATTCGAAGGAGAGATGGCCTAGGCGACTCTTTATATGCTAATCAGAGATGTCAAGAATAATAGTATGAGGAGAGCTCAGTAGGAAAATTCGGTGGAGAAAAGAGACTGAGTAGCTTGGTTTACGCGGAAGACCAATCAAACTTCAAGACAAGAAGTTTGCACCACTTACGTAGGCCGCAGGCGCCCTCTCGAATAGCGAAAGGTGCCTCACCCTAGACACCTTCTCGAGTGGGTCTTAGCAGCCCAGGCATAATTAGTAAGCGTGGTGGGTTCCGCGCTCCAGATGGAGACTCAGCTGGAAGTTAAAGGGAAGAATGACAAGGAACTTTAGGAATTGGAGCTGTAAGTGAACTCTTTGACAGAGAGAGCGAGATGGTGGTGGGGGACAGCCCCCAGTGAAATCAGAGGTGAGAGCACAAAGCAATACAGTAGGCAGACTCTGGTTTTTTTGGGGGGGAGATGCTCGAGAATATCCGGGTGGACTCCTGAGGCTCAATCCCGCATTTGCGTATGCCGAGCCTCCTTCCTCATGACCTTTGTCCAGAGTGGAAGGCCTCCCCGGCTCCCGGCACATGATCAGTGCATGCTCAGTCACGGTATCAGTGCCTGCTCAGCCACGTGATCACTGACGGCACAGTCACGTGATCAGCGCCTCTCAGTCACGTGATCACCGGATGATAAACACGTGATCAGTGAACGACCAGCCACGTGATCACTGCATGCGCGGTCAGGTGGTCAGTTCCTGATCAGCCACCTGATCAGTGCATGCGCAGTCACGTCATCAGTGCATGCTAGCCACGTGATCAGTGCATGCTCAGTCACGTGATCTGGACTTGATCAGCCACGTGATCAGTGCCTGCAGAGTCACGTGATCAGGGCCTGCTGAGCTGCGTGATTCCTGCCGGCTCATCTGCATGACAATTGCCATCTGAGCTGCGTGATTCCTGTCGGCTCATCTGCTTGACAATTGCCAGCTGAGCTGCGTGATTCCTGCCTGGTCACGTGCTTGATTATTGCCAGTTGAGCAGCATGATTCGTCACTGCTGAGCTCCATGCTTATTGCCTGCTGATTGCGTGGTTCGTGTCTGCTCAGCTCTTTGAGTATCGCCTCCTGAGGTCCCTGTTCGGTCGCCACCTGCCGGGGACCAGCCCCAACTGATCCAGGGTATTCGAAGGAGAGATGGCCTAGGCGACTCTTTATATGCTAATCAGAGATGTCAAGAATAATAGTATGAGGAGAGCTCAGTAGGAAAATTCGGTGGAGAAAAGAGACTGAGTAGCTTGGTTTACGCGGAAGACCAATCAAACTTCAAGACAAGAAGTTTGCACCACTTACGTAGGCCGCAGGCGCCCTCTCGAATAGCGAAAGGTGCCTCACCCTAGACACCTTCTCGAGTGGGTCTTAGCAGCCCAGGCATAATTAGTAAGCGTGGTGGGTTCCGCGCTCCAGATGGAGACTCAGCTGGAAGTTAAAGGGAAGAATGACAAGGAACTTTAGGAATTGGAGCTGTAAGTGAACTCTTTGACAGAGAGAGCGAGATGGTGGTGGGGGACAGCCCCCAGTGAAATCAGAGGTGAGAGCACAAAGCAATACAGTAGGCAGACTCTGGTTTTTTTGGGGGGGAGATGCTCGAGAATATCCGGGTGGACTCCTGAGGCTCGATCCCGCATTTGCGTATGCCGAGCCTCCTTCCTCATGACCTTTGTCCAGAGTGGAAGGCCTCCCCGGCTCCCGGCACATGATCAGTGCATGCTCAGTCACGATATCAGTGCCTGCTCAGCCACGTGATCACTGACGGCACAGTCACGTGATCAGCGCCTCTCAGTCACGTGATCACCGTATGATAAACACGTGATCAGTGAACGACCAGCCACGTGATCACTGCATGCGCGGTCAGGTGGTCAGTTCCTGATCAGCCACCTGATCAGTGCGTGCACAGTCCCCTGATCAGCGCCTGTCAGTCACTGATCACTGCCTGATAAACACGTGATCAGTGCCCGAACAGCCACGTCATCAGTGCATGCGCAGTCACGTGATCAGTGCATGATAGCCACGTGATCAGTGCGTGCACAGTCCCATGATCAGCGCCTGTCAGTCACTGATCATTGCCTGATAAACACGTGATCAGTGCATGATGAGCCATGTGATCAGTGCCTGATCAGCCACGTCATCAGTGCATGCGCAGTCACGTCATCAGTGCATGATAGCCACGTGATCAGTGCATGCTCAGTCACGTGATCTGGACTTGATCAGCCACGTGATCAGTGCCTGCAGAGTCACGTGATCAGGGCCTGCTGAGCTGCGTGATTCCTGCCGGCTCATCTGCATGACAATTGCCATCTGAGCTGCGTGATTCCTGTCGGCTCATCTGCTTGACAATTGCCAGCTGAGCTGCGTGATTCCTGCCTGGTCACGTGCTTGATTATTGCCAGTTGAGCAGCATGATTCGTCACTGCTGAGCTCCATGCTTATTGCCTGCTGATTGCGTGGTTCGTGTCTGCTCAGCTCTTTGAGTATCGCCTCCTGAGGTCCCTGTTCGGTCGCCACCTGCCGGGGACCAGCCCCAACTGATCCAGGGTATTCGAAGGAGAGATGGCCTAGGCGACTATTTATATGCTAATCAGAGATGTCAAGAATAATAGTATGAGGAGAGCTCAGTAGGAAAATTCGGTGGAGAAAAGAGACTGAGTAGCTTGGTTTACGCGGAAGACCAATCAAACTTCAAGACAAGAAGTTTGCACCACTTACGTAGGCCGCAGGCGCCCTCTCGAATAGCGAAAGGTGCCTCACCCTAGACACCTTCTCGAGTGGGTCTTAGCAGCCCAGGCATAATTAGTAAGCGTGGTGGGTTCCGCGCTCCAGATGGAGACTCAGCTGGAAGTTAAAGGGAAGAATGACAAGGAACTTTAGGAATTGGAGCTGTAAGTGAACTCTTTGACAGAGAGAGCGAGATGGTGGTGGGGGACAGCCCCCAGTGAAATCAGAGGTGAGAGCACAAAGCAATACAGTAGGCAGACTCTGGTTTTTTTGGGGGGGAGATGCTCGAGAATATCCGGGTGGACTCCTGAGGCTCGATCCCGCATTTGCGTATGCCGAGCCTCCTTCCTCATGACCTTTGTCCAGAGTGGAAGGCCTCCCCGGCTCCCGGCACATGATCAGTGCATGCTCAGTCACGATATCAGTGCCTGCTCAGCCACGTGATCACTGACGGCACAGTCACGTGATCAGCGCCTCTCAGTCACGTGATCACCGTATGATAAACACGTGATCAGTGAACGACCAGCCACGTGATCACTGCATGCGCGGTCAGGTGGTCAGTTCCTGATCAGCCACCTGATCAGTGCGTGCACAGTCCCCTGATCAGCGCCTGTCAGTCACTGATCACTGCCTGATAAACACGTGATCAGTGCCCGAACAGCCACGTCATCAGTGCATGCGCAGTCACGTGATCAGTGCATGATAGCCACGTGATCAGTGCGTGCACAGTCCCATGATCAGCGCCTGTCAGTCACTGATCATTGCCTGATAAACACGTGATCAGTGCATGATGAGCCATGTGATCAGTGCCTGATCAGCCACGTCATCAGTGCATGCGCAGTCACGTCATCAGTGCATGATAGCCACGTGATCAGTGCATGCTCAGTCACGTGATCTGGACTTGATCAGCCACGTGATCAGTGCCTGCAGAGTCACGTGATCAGGGCCTGCTGAGCTGCGTGATTCCTGCCGGCTCATCTGCATGACAATTGCCATCTGAGCTGCGTGATTCCTGTCGGCTCATCTGCTTGACAATTGCCAGCTGAGCTGCGTGATTCCTGCCTGGTCACGTGCTTGATTATTGCCAGTTGAGCAGCATGATTCGTCACTGCTGAGCTCCATGCTTATTGCCTGCTGATTGCGTGGTTCGTGTCTGCTCAGCTCTTTGAGTATCGCCTCCTGAGGTCCCTGTTCGGTCGCCACCTGCCGGGGACCAGCCCCAACTGATCCAGGGTATTCGAAGGAGAGATGGCCTAGGCGACTATTTATATGCTAATCAGAGATGTCAAGAATAATAGTATGAGGAGAGCTCAGTAGGAAAATTCGGTGGAGAAAAGAGACTGAGTAGCTTGGTTTACGCGGAAGACCAATCAAACTTCAAGACAAGAAGTTTGCACCACTTACGTAGGCCGCAGGCGCCCTCTCGAATAGCGAAAGGTGCCTCACCCTAGACACCTTCTCGAGTGGGTCTTAGCAGCCCAGGCATAATTAGTAAGCGTGGTGGGTTCCGCGCTCCAGATGGAGACTCAGCTGGAAGTTAAAGGGAAGAATGACAAGGAACTTTAGGAATTGGAGCTGTAAGTGAACTCTTTGACAGAGAGAGCGAGATGGTGGTGGGGGACAGCCCCCAGTGAAATCAGAGGTGAGAGCACAAAGCAATACAGTAGGCAGACTCTGGTTTTTTTGGGGGGGAGATGCTCGAGAATATCCGGGTGGACTCCTTGAGGCTCGATCCCGCATTTGCGATATGCCGAGCCTCCTTCCTCATGACCTTTGTCCAGAGTGGAAGGCCTTCCCCGGCTCCCGGCACATGATCAGTGCATGCGCAGTCACGATATCAGTGCCTGCTCAGCCACGTGATCACTGACGGCACAGTCACGTGATCAGCGCCTCTCAGTCACGTGATCACCGTATGATAAACACCTTGATCAGTGAACGACCAGCCACGTGATCACTGCATGCGCGGTCAGGTGGTCAGTTCCTGATCAGCCACCTGATCAGTGCGTGCACAGTCCCCTGATCAGCGCCTGTCAGTCACTGATCACTGCCTGATAAACACGTGATCAGTGCCCGAACAGCCACGTCATCAGTGCATGCGCAGTCCCGTGATCAGTGCATGATAGCCACGTGATCAGTGCGTGCACAGTCCCATGATCAGCGCCTGTAGTCACTGACTCATTGCTGATAAACACCGTGATCAGTGCACGTGATCTGGACTTGATCAGCCACGTGATCAGTGCCTGCAGAGTCACGTGATCAGGGCCTGCTGAGCTGCGTGATTCCTGCCGGCTCATCTGCATGACAATTGCCATCTGAGCTGCGTGATTCCTGTCGGCTCATCTGCTTGACAATTGCCAGCTGAGCTGCGTGATTCCTGCCTGGTCACGTGCTTGATTATTGCCAGTTGAGCAGCATGATTCGTCACTGCTGAGCTCCATGCTTATTGCCTGCTGATTGCGTGGTTCGTGTCTGCTCAGCTCTTTGAGTATCGCCTCCTGAGGTCCCTGTTCGGTCGCCACCTGCCGGGGACCAGCCCCAACTGATCCAGGGTATTCGAAGGAGAGATGGCCTAGGCGACTATTTATATGCTAATCAGAGATGTCAAGAATAATAGTATGAGGAGAGCTCAGTAGGAAAATTCGGTGGAGAAAAGAGACTGAGTAGCTTGGTTTACGCGGAAGACCAATCAAACTTCAAGACAAGAAGTTTGCACCACTTACGTAGGCCGCAGGCGCCCTCTCGAATAGCGAAAGGTGCCTCACCCTAGACACCTTCTCGAGTGGGTCTTAGCAGCCCAGGCATAATTAGTAAGCGTGGTGGGTTCCGCGCTCCAGATGGAGACTCAGCTGGAAGTTAAAGGGAAGAATGACAAGGAACTTTAGGAATTGGAGCTGTAAGTGAACTCTTTGACAGAGAGAGCGAGATGGTGGTGGGGGACAGCCCCCAGTGAAATCAGAGGTGAGAGCACAAAGCAATACAGTAGGCAGACTCTGGTTTTTTTGGGGGGGAGATGCTCGAGAATATCCGGGTGGACTCCTGAGGCTCGATCCCGCATTTGCGTATGCCGAGCCTCCTTCCTCATGACCTTTGTCCAGAGTGGAAGGCCTCCCCGGCTCCCGGCACATGATCAGTGCATGCTCAGTCACGATATCAGTGCCTGCTCAGCCACGTGATCACTGACGGCACAGTCACGTGATCAGCGCCTCTCAGTCACGTGATCACCGTATGATAAACACGTGATCAGTGAACGACCAGCCACGTGATCACTGCATGCGCGGTCAGGTGGTCAGTTCCTGATCAGCCACCTGATCAGTGCGTGCACAGTCCCCTGATCAGCGCCTGTCAGTCACTGATCACTGCCTGATAAACACGTGATCAGTGCCCGAACAGCCACGTCATCAGTGCATGCGCAGTCACGTGATCAGTGCATGATAGCCACGTGATCAGTGCGTGCACAGTCCCATGATCAGCGCCTGTCAGTCACTGATCATTGCCTGATAAACACGTGATCAGTGCATGATGAGCCATGTGATCAGTGCCTGATCAGCCACGTCATCAGTGCATGCGCAGTCACGTCATCAGTGCATGATAGCCACGTGATCAGTGCATGCTCAGTCACGTGATCTGGACTTGATCAGCCACGTGATCAGTGCCTGCAGAGTCACGTGATCAGGGCCTGCTGAGCTGCGTGATTCCTGCCGGCTCATCTGCATGACAATTGCCATCTGAGCTGCGTGATTCCTGTCGGCTCATCTGCTTGACAATTGCCAGCTGAGCTGCGTGATTCCTGCCTGGTCACGTGCTTGATTATTGCCAGTTGAGCAGCATGATTCGTCACTGCTGAGCTCCATGCTTATTGCCTGCTGATTGCGTGGTTCGTGTCTGCTCAGCTCTTTGAGTATCGCCTCCTGAGGTCCCTGTTCGGTCGCCACCTGCCGGGGACCAGCCCCAACTGATCCAGGGTATTCGAAGGAGAGATGGCCTAGGCGACTATTTATATGCTAATCAGAGATGTCAAGAATAATAGTATGAGGAGAGCTCAGTAGGAAAATTCGGTGGAGAAAAGAGACTGAGTAGCTTGGTTTACGCGGAAGACCAATCAAACTTCAAGACAAGAAGTTTGCACCACTTACGTAGGCCGCAGGCGCCCTCTCGAATAGCGAAAGGTGCCTCACCCTAGACACCTTCTCGAGTGGGTCTTAGCAGCCCAGGCATAATTAGTAAGCGTGGTGGGTTCCGCGCTCCAGATGGAGACTCAGCTGGAAGTTAAAGGGAAGAATGACAAGGAACTTTAGGAATTGGAGCTGTAAGTGAACTCTTTGACAGAGAGAGCGAGATGGTGGTGGGGGACAGCCCCCAGTGAAATCAGAGGTGAGAGCACAAAGCAATACAGTAGGCAGACTCTGGTTTTTTTGGGGGGGAGATGCTCGAGAATATCCGGGTGGACTCCTGAGGCTCGATCCCGCATTTGCGTATGCCGAGCCTCCTTCCTCATGACCTTTGTCCAGAGTGGAAGGCCTCCCCGGCTCCCGGCACATGATCAGTGCATGCTCAGTCACGATATCAGTGCCTGCTCAGCCACGTGATCACTGACGGCACAGTCACGTGATCAGCGCCTCTCAGTCACGTGATCACCGTATGATAAACACGTGATCAGTGAACGACCAGCCACGTGATCACTGCATGCGCGGTCAGGTGGTCAGTTCCTGATCAGCCACCTGATCAGTGCGTGCACAGTCCCCTGATCAGCGCCTGTCAGTCACTGATCACTGCCTGATAAACACGTGATCAGTGCCCGAACAGCCACGTCATCAGTGCATGCGCAGTCACGTGATCAGTGCATGATAGCCACGTGATCAGTGCGTGCACAGTCCCATGATCAGCGCCTGTCAGTCACTGATCATTGCCTGATAAACACGTGATCAGTGCATGATGAGCCATGTGATCAGTGCCCGATCAGCCACGTCATCAGTGCATGCGCAGTCACGTCATCAGTGCATGATAGCCACGTGATCAGTGCATGCTCAGTCACGTGATCTGGACTTGATCAGCCACGTGATCAGTGCCTGCAGAGTCACGTGATCAGGGCCTGCTGAGCTGCGTGATTCCTGCCGGCTCATCTGCATGACAATTGCCATCTGAGCTGCGTGATTCCTGTCGGCTCATCTGCTTGACAATTGCCAGCTGAGCTGCGTGATTCCTGCCTGGTCACGTGCTTGATTATTGCCAGTTGAGCAGCATGATTCGTCACTGCTGAGCTCCATGCTTATTGCCTGCTGATTGCGTGGTTCGTGTCTGCTCAGCTCTTTGAGTATCGCCTCCTGAGGTCCCTGTTCGGTCGCCACCTGCCGGGGACCAGCCCCAACTGATCCAGGGTATTCGAAGGAGAGATGGCCTAGGCGACTATTTATATGCTAATCAGAGATGTCAAGAATAATAGTATGAGGAGAGCTCAGTAGGAAAATTCGGTGGAGAAAAGAGACTGAGTAGCTTGGTTTACGCGGAAGACCAATCAAACTTCAAGACAAGAAGTTTGCACCACTTACGTAGGCCGCAGGCGCCCTCTCGAATAGCGAAAGGTGCCTCACCCTAGACACCTTCTCGAGTGGGTCTTAGCAGCCCAGGCATAATTAGTAAGCGTGGTGGGTTCCGCGCTCCAGATGGAGACTCAGCTGGAAGTTAAAGGGAAGAATGACAAGGAACTTTAGGAATTGGAGCTGTAAGTGAACTCTTTGACAGAGAGAGCGAGATGGTGGTGGGGGACAGCCCCCAGTGAAATCAGAGGTGAGAGCACAAAGCAATACAGTAGGCAGACTCTGGTTTTTTTGGGGGGGAGATGCTCGAGAATATCCGGGTGGACTCCTGAGGCTCGATCCCGCATTTGCGTATGCCGAGCCTCCTTCCTCATGACCTTTGTCCAGAGTGGAAGGCCTCCCCGGCTCCCGGCACATGATCAGTGCATGCTCAGTCACGATATCAGTGCCTGCTCAGCCACGTGATCACTGACGGCACAGTCACGTGATCAGCGCCTCTCAGTCACGTGATCACCGTATGATAAACACGTGATCAGTGAACGACCAGCCACGTGATCACTGCATGCGCGGTCAGGTGGTCAGTTCCTGATCAGCCACCTGATCAGTGCGTGCACAGTCCCCTGATCAGCGCCTGTCAGTCACTGATCACTGCCTGATAAACACGTGATCAGTGCCCGAACAGCCACGTCATCAGTGCATGCGCAGTCACGTGATCAGTGCATGATAGCCACGTGATCAGTGCGTGCACAGTCCCATGATCAGCGCCTGTCAGTCACTGATCATTGCCTGATAAACACGTGATCAGTGCATGATGAGCCATGTGATCAGTGCCCGATCAGCCACGTCATCAGTGCATGCGCAGTCACGTCATCAGTGCATGATAGCCACGTGATCAGTGCATGCTCAGTCACGTGATCTGGACTTGATCAGCCACGTGATCAGTGCCTGCAGAGTCACGTGATCAGGGCCTGCTGAGCTGCGTGATTCCTGCCGGCTCATCTGCATGACAATTGCCATCTGAGCTGCGTGATTCCTGTCGGCTCATCTGCTTGACAATTGCCAGCTGAGCTGCGTGATTCCTGCCTGGTCACGTGCTTGATTATTGCCAGTTGAGCAGCATGATTCGTCACTGCTGAGCTCCATGCTTATTGCCTGCTGATTGCGTGGTTCGTGTCTGCTCAGCTCTTTGAGTATCGCCTCCTGAGGTCCCTGTTCGGTCGCCACCTGCCGGGGACCAGCCCCAACTGATCCAGGGTATTCGAAGGAGAGATGGCCTAGGCGACTATTTATATGCTAATCAGAGATGTCAAGAATAATAGTATGAGGAGAGCTCAGTAGGAAAATTCGGTGGAGAAAAGAGACTGAGTAGCTTGGTTTACGCGGAAGACCAATCAAACTTCAAGACAAGAAGTTTGCACCACTTACGTAGGCCGCAGGCGCCCTCTCGAATAGCGAAAGGTGCCTCACCCTAGACACCTTCTCGAGTGGGTCTTAGCAGCCCAGGCATAATTAGTAAGCGTGGTGGGTTCCGCGCTCCAGATGGAGACTCAGCTGGAAGTTAAAGGGAAGAATGACAAGGAACTTTAGGAATTGGAGCTGTAAGTGAACTCTTTGACAGAGAGAGCGAGATGGTGGTGGGGGACAGCCCCCAGTGAAATCAGAGGTGAGAGCACAAAGCAATACAGTAGGCAGACTCTGGTTTTTTTGGGGGGGAGATGCTCGAGAATATCCGGGTGGACTCCTGAGGCTCGATCCCGCATTTGCGTATGCCGAGCCTCCTTCCTCATGACCTTTGTCCAGAGTGGAAGGCCTCCCCGGCTCCCGGCACATGATCAGTGCATGCTCAGTCACGATATCAGTGCCTGCTCAGCCACGTGATCACTGACGGCACAGTCACGTGATCAGCGCCTCTCAGTCACGTGATCACCGTATGATAAACACGTGATCAGTGAACGACCAGCCACGTGATCACTGCATGCGCGGTCAGGTGGTCAGTTCCTGATCAGCCACCTGATCAGTGCGTGCACAGTCCCCTGATCAGCGCCTGTCAGTCACTGATCACTGCCTGATAAACACGTGATCAGTGCCCGAACAGCCACGTCATCAGTGCATGCGCAGTCACGTGATCAGTGCATGATAGCCACGTGATCAGTGCGTGCACAGTCCCATGATCAGCGCCTGTCAGTCACTGATCATTGCCTGATAAACACGTGATCAGTGCATGATGAGCCATGTGATCAGTGCCCGATCAGCCACGTCATCAGTGCATGCGCAGTCACGTCATCAGTGCATGATAGCCACGTGATCAGTGCATGCTCAGTCACGTGATCTGGACTTGATCAGCCACGTGATCAGTGCCTGCAGAGTCACGTGATCAGGGCCTGCTGAGCTGCGTGATTCCTGCCGGCTCATCTGCATGACAATTGCCATCTGAGCTGCGTGATTCCTGTCGGCTCATCTGCTTGACAATTGCCAGCTGAGCTGCGTGATTCCTGCCTGGTCACGTGCTTGATTATTGCCAGTTGAGCAGCATGATTCGTCACTGCTGAGCTCCATGCTTATTGCCTGCTGATTGCGTGGTTCGTGTCTGCTCAGCTCTTTGAGTATCGCCTCCTGAGGTCCCTGTTCGGTCGCCACCTGCCGGGGACCAGCCCCAACTGATCCAGGGTATTCGAAGGAGAGATGGCCTAGGCGACTATTTATATGCTAATCAGAGATGTCAAGAATAATAGTATGAGGAGAGCTCAGTAGGAAAATTCGGTGGAGAAAAGAGACTGAGTAGCTTGGTTTACGCGGAAGACCAATCAAACTTCAAGACAAGAAGTTTGCACCACTTACGTAGGCCGCAGGCGCCCTCTCGAATAGCGAAAGGTGCCTCACCCTAGACACCTTCTCGAGTGGGTCTTAGCAGCCCAGGCATAATTAGTAAGCGTGGTGGGTTCCGCGCTCCAGATGGAGACTCAGCTGGAAGTTAAAGGGAAGAATGACAAGGAACTTTAGGAATTGGAGCTGTAAGTGAACTCTTTGACAGAGAGAGCGAGATGGTGGTGGGGGACAGCCCCCAGTGAAATCAGAGGTGAGAGCACAAAGCAATACAGTAGGCAGACTCTGGTTTTTTTGGGGGGGAGATGCTCGAGAATATCCGGGTGGACTCCTGAGGCTCGATCCCGCATTTGCGTATGCCGAGCCTCCTTCCTCATGACCTTTGTCCAGAGTGGAAGGCCTCCCCGGCTCCCGGCACATGATCAGTGCATGCTCAGTCACGATATCAGTGCCTGCTCAGCCACGTGATCACTGACGGCACAGTCACGTGATCAGCGCCTCTCAGTCACGTGATCACCGTATGATAAACACGTGATCAGTGAACGACCAGCCACGTGATCACTGCATGCGCGGTCAGGTGGTCAGTTCCTGATCAGCCACCTGATCAGTGCGTGCACAGTCCCCTGATCAGCGCCTGTCAGTCACTGATCACTGCCTGATAAACACGTGATCAGTGCCCGAACAGCCACGTCATCAGTGCATGCGCAGTCACGTCATCAGTGCATGATAGCCACGTGATCAGTGCATGCTCAGTCACGTGATCTGGACTTGATCAGCCACGTGATCAGTGCCTGCAGAGTCACGTGATCAGGGCCTGCTGAGCTGCGTGATTCCTGCCGGCTCATCTGCATGACAATTGCCATCTGAGCTGCGTGATTCCTGTCGGCTCATCTGCTTGACAATTGCCAGCTGAGCTGCGTGATTCCTGCCTGGTCACGTGCTTGATTATTGCCAGTTGAGCAGCATGATTCGTCACTGCTGAGCTCCATGCTTATTGCCTGCTGATTGCGTGGTTCGTGTCTGCTCAGCTCTTTGAGTATCGCCTCCTGAGGTCCCTGTTCGGTCGCCACCTGCCGGGGACCAGCCCCAACTGATCCAGGGTATTCGAAGGAGAGATGGCCTAGGCGACTATTTATATGCTAATCAGAGATGTCAAGAATAATAGTATGAGGAGAGCTCAGTAGGAAAATTCGGTGGAGAAAAGAGACTGAGTAGCTTGGTTTACGCGGAAGACCAATCAAACTTCAAGACAAGAAGTTTGCACCACTTACGTAGGCCGCAGGCGCCCTCTCGAATAGCGAAAGGTGCCTCACCCTAGACACCTTCTCGAGTGGGTCTTAGCAGCCCAGGCATAATTAGTAAGCGTGGTGGGTTCCGCGCTCCAGATGGAGACTCAGCTGGAAGTTAAAGGGAAGAATGACAAGGAACTTTAGGAATTGGAGCTGTAAGTGAACTCTTTGACAGAGAGAGCGAGATGGTGGTGGGGGACAGCCCCCAGTGAAATCAGAGGTGAGAGCACAAAGCAATACAGTAGGCAGACTCTGGTTTTTTGGGGGGGAGATGCTCGAGAATATCCGGGTGGACTCCTGAGGCTCGATCCCGCATTTGCGTATGCCGAGCCTCCTTCCTCATGACCTTTGTCCAGAGTGGAATGCCTCCCCGGCTCCCGGCACATGATCAGTGCATGCTCAGTCACGATATCAGTGCCTGCTCAGCCACGTGATCACTGACGGCACAGTCACGTGATCAGCGCCTCTCAGTCACGTGATCACCGTATGATAAACACGTGATCAGTGAACGACCAGCCACGTGATCACTGCATGCGCGGTCAGGTGGTCAGTTCCTGATCAGCCACCTGATCAGTGCGTGCACAGTCCCCTGATCAGCGCCTGTCAGTCACTGATCACTGCCTGATAAACACGTGATCAGTGCCCGAACAGCCACGTCATCAGTGCATGCGCAGTCACGTGATCAGTGCATGATAGCCACGTGATCAGTGCGTGCACAGTCCCATGATCAGCGCCTGTCAGTCACTGATCATTGCCTGATAAACACGTGATCAGTGCATGATGAGCCATGTGATCAGTGCCCGATCAGCCACGTCATCAGTGCATGCGCAGTCACGTCATCAGTGCATGATAGCCACGTGATCAGTGCATGCTCAGTCACGTGATCTGGACTTGATCAGCCACGTGATCAGTGCCTGCAGAGTCACGTGATCAGGGCCTGCTGAGCTGCGTGATTCCTGCCGGCTCATCTGCATGACAATTGCCATCTGAGCTGCGTGATTCCTGTCGGCTCATCTGCTTGACAATTGCCAGCCTGAGCTGCGTGATTCCTGCCTGGTCACGTGCTTGATTATTGCCAGTTGAGCAGCATGATTCGTCACTGCTGAGCTCCATGCTTATTGCCTGCTGATTGCGTGGTTCGTGTCTGCTCAGCTCTTTGAGTATTGCCTCCTGAGGTCCCTGTTCGGTCGCCACCTGCCGGGGACCAGCCCCAACTGATCCAGGGTATTCGAAGGAGAGATGGCCTAGGCGACTATTTATATGCTAATCAGAGATGTCAAGAATAATAGTATGAGGAGAGCTCAGTAGGGAAATTCGGTGGAGAAAAGAGACTGAGTAGCTTGGTTTATGCGGAAGACCAATCAAACTTCAAGACAAAGAAGTTTGCACCACTTAAGTAGGCCGCAGGCGCCCTCTCGAATAGCGAAAGGTGCCTCACCCTAGACACCTTCTCGAGTGGGTCTTAGCAGCCCAGCATAATTAGTAAGCGTGGTGGGTTCCGCCGCTTCCAGATGAGAGACTTTCAGCCTGGAAGTTAAAGGGAAGAATGACAAGGAACTTTAGG
>NW_020190855.1:0-20111 GCF_002263795.3 Bos taurus | reverse complement strand
TGATCACGTAATTGATCATGCAACTTGATCATTTTGCTGATCATGCACTGATCACATGGCTGATCATACACTTATCACGTGACTGATCATCCACTGATCACGTGGCTATCATACACTGATCACTTGGCTGGTCATACACTGATCACATGACTGATCATGCACAGTTCACGTTGACTGATCTTGTACTGATCACGTGACTGATCATGCACTGATCACGTAATTGATCATGCACTATTCACGTGGCTGATCATGCACTGATCACGTTGACTGACCATGCACTGATCACGTGACTAATCATCCACTGATCAGTTGGCTATCATGCACTGATTACTTGGCTGATCAACACTGATCACCTGACTGATAATGCACTGATCATCTGGCTATCATGCACTCATTACCTGGCTATCGTGCACTGATCACTTGGTTGATCGTACATTGATCACGAGACTGATCATGCACTGATCACGTCTATATCATGCACTGATCACATGACTGCCCATGCACTGATCACGTGGATGATCATACAGTGATCATGTGACAGATCATGCAGTGATCACATGGCTATCATGCACTGATAGTGGCTGATCATACTCTGTCCCGAAAATGATCATTGACTGATCAGTGGCTATCATGCACTGCTGACGCGGCTGATCATGCAAATGATCAAGTAGCTACCATGTATGGTCACGTGATGATCATGCACTGATCACGTAATTGATCATGCACTGATCATGTGGCTGATCATGCACTGTTCACGTGAGTGATCATGCACTGACCACGTGACTGATCATGCACTGACCTCGTGGCTATCATGCACGGCTCACGTGGCTGATCATGCAATGATCACCTAGCTACCATGTACTGGTCACGTGACTGACCATGCACTGATCACGTGGCTGATCATGCACTGATCACGTAATTGATCATGCACTGATCATTTTGCTGATCATGCACTGATCACATGGCTGATCATACACTTATCACGTGACTGATCATCCACTGATCACGTGGCTATCATACACTGATCACTTGGCTGGTCATACACTGATCACATTGGACTGACATGCACAGTTCCACGTGACTGATCTTGTACTGATCACGTGACTGTTCATGCACTGATCACGTAATTGATCATGCACTATTCACGTGGCTGATCATGCACTGATCACTGACTGACCATGCACTGATCACGTGACTAATCATGCCACTGATCAGTTGGGCTATCATGCACTGATTACTTGGCTGATCATACACTGATCACCTGACTGATAATGCACTGATCATTGGCTATCATGCACTCATTACCTGGCTATCGTGCACTGATCACGTGGTTGATCGTACATTGATCACTGAGACTGATCATGCACTGATCACGACTATATCATGCACTGATCACATGACTGCCCATGGCACTGATCACGTGATGATCATTACAGTGGATCATGTGACAGATCATGCAGTGATCACATGGCTATCATGCACTGATCAAGTGGCTGATCATACTCTGTCCCGAAAATGATCATGCACTGATCACGTGGCTATCATGCACTTGCTGACGCGGCTGATCATGCAATGATCAAGTAGCTACCATGTACTGGTCACGTGATGATCATGCACTTGATACGTTAATTGATCATGCACTGATCATGTGGCTGATCATGCACTGTTCACGTGAGTGATCATGCACTGATCACGTAGACTGATCATGCACTGACCTCGTGGCTATCATGCACGGCTCACGTGGCTGATCATGCAATGTCACCTAGCTTACCATGTACTGGTCACGTGCTGATCATGCACTGATCACGTAATTGATCATGCACTGATCATTGGCTGATCATGCACTGATCACTTGCAGAGCATACCACTGATCACGTGACTGATCATGCACTGATCACGTGACTGATCTTGCACTGATCACGTGGCTATCATGCACTACTCACGTGGCTGATCATGCAATGATCATGTAGCTACCATCTGTACCGGTCAGGTGACTGATCATACACCCATCAGGTGACGGATCATGCACTGATCACGTGGCTGATCATACACTGATCACCTGCCTGGTCATGCACAGATCAAGTGACAATCATGAACTGATCACATAGCTATCATGAACTGATCACCTGGCTGATCATGCACTGATCACGTGGCTGATCTGCACTGATAACCGTGACTGAGCATGGACTGATCACATGACTATCATGTAGTGATCACGTGACTTAAAGGCGCTGATCATGTGACTGATCATGCGCTGATCATGTTTGCTATCATACACTGATCATGTGCCTCTGGAGGCAATAAAACAAAGAGCTGGAGTAGGCACGAATCAAACAGTTCAGCAGCAATAATCATGGAACTCAGCTGTGAGGAATCATGCTGCTCAGCTGGCAATAATCAAGCTGCTGAGCAGGGCAGGAATTACGCAGCACAGCTGGCAATTGTCAAGCAGATGACAGGCAGGAATCGTGCAGCTCAGCTGGCAATTGTCAAGCAGATGATCATTCAGGAATCACGCAGCTCAGGCAGGCCCTGATCACGTGACTGAGCAGGCACTGTTCAGTGGCTGATCATACACTGATTACGTGAATGATCATGCACTGATCCCTTGGATATCATGCACTGATCATGTGCTGATCACACACTCTTTCACGTGTCTGACCATGCACTGATCACATGGCTGATCATACTCTGCTCACGTTAACTGATCATGCACTAATCACGTAATTGATCATGCACTGATCACGTGGCTGATCATGCACTGAACACGTGACTAATCACGCACTGATCATGTGACTGATCATGCACTGATCACGTGCTATCATGCACTGCTCACGTGCTCATCATGCAATGATCATGTAATTGATCATCACTGATCACCTGCTTATCAATGCATTGATCATGTGACTGATCATGTGCTGATCATGTTTGGTGTCACACACTGATCATGTGCATCTGGCAGGCAATGAAACAAAGAGCTGAGTAGGCAGGAATCAGTCAGCAGGCTATAATCATGGAACTCAGCTCTGAGAAATCATGCTGCTCACCTGGCAATAATCAAGTAGATGAGCAGGCAGGAATTATGCAGCACAGGTGGCAATTGTCAAGGAGATGACAAGGCAGGAACCGTACAGCTCAACTGGCAATTGTCAAAGCAGATGAGCAGACAGTAATCACGCAGCTCAAGCAGGCCCTTATCACGTGACTGAGCATGCACTGTTCACGTGGCTGATCACACACCTATCACGTGAATAATCATGCACTGATCACGTGGCTCTCATGCACTGATCATGTGATTGCACATGCACTGATCACGTAATTGTATGCACTGCTCACGTAGCTATCATGCACTGATGACGTGGCTGATCATGCACTGATCACGTAGCTCTCTTGCACTGATCACTTGGCTGATCATACACTCATCATGGACTGATCTGCACTAATCACAGCGCTATCATTCATTGTCCTACATGACTCCACATGCACTGATCACGTGGATGATCATGCACTGATCACGTGACTGACCATGCACTGATCATGTGACTGATCATGCACTGATCACGTGGCTGATCATGCACTGATCACGTAATTGATCATGCACTGATCATTTTGCTGATCATGCGCTGATCACGTGGCTGATCATAAACTGATCACGTGACTGATCATGCACTGATCACGTGGCTATCATGCACTGATGACGTGGTTGATCATGCACTGATCACGTAGCTCTCTTGCACTGATCACTTGGCTGATCATACACTCATTACGGGACTGATCGTGGCACTGATCCCGGCGCTATCATGCATTGTCTACATGACTCCACATGCACTGATCACGTGGATGATCATGCACTGATCACGTGACTGACCATGCACTGATCACGTGGCTGATCATGCACTGATCACGTAATTGATCATGCACTGATCATGTGGCTGATCATGCACTGTTTACGTGAGTGATCATGCACTGATCACGTGACTGATCATGCACTGACCTCGTGGCTATCATGCACGGCTCACGTGGCTGATCATGCAATGATCACCTAGCTACCATGTACTGGTCACGTGACTGACCATGCACGGATCACGTGGCTGATCATGCACTGATCACGTAATTGATCATGCACTGATCATTTTGCTGATCATGCACTGATCACATGGCTGATCATACACTTATCACGTGACTGATCATCCACTGATCACGTTGGCTATCATACACTGATCACTTGGCTGGTCATACACTGATCACATGACTGATCATGCACAGTTCACGTGACTGATCTTGTACTGATCACGTGACTGATCATGCACTGATCACGTAATTGATCATGCACTATTCACCGTGGCTGATCATGCACTGATCACGTGACTGACCATGCACTGATCACGTGACTAATCATCCACTGATCAGTTGGCTATCATGCACTGATTACTTGGCTGATCATACACTGATCACCTGACTGATAATGCACTGATCATCTGGCTATCATGCACTCATTACCTGGCTATCGTGCACTGATCACGTGGTTGATCGTACATTGATCACGAGACTGATCATGCACTGATCACGTCTATATCATGCACTGATCACATGACTGCCCATGCACTGATCACGTGGATGATCATACAGTGATCATTGTGACAGATCATGCAGTGATCACATGGCTATCATGCACTGATCAAGTGGCTGATCATACTCTGTCCCGAAAATGATCATGCACTGATCACGTGGCTATCATGCACTGCTGACGCGGCTGATCATGCAATGATCAAGTAGCTACCATGTACTGGTCACGTGATGATCATGCACTGATCACGTAATTGATCATGCACTGATCATGTGGCTGATCATGCACTGTTCACGTGAGTGATCATGCACTGACCACGTGACTGATCATGCACTGACCTCGTGGCTATCATGCACGGCTCACGTGGCTGATCATGCAATGATCACCTAGCTACCATGTACTGGTCACGTGACTGACCATGCACTGATCACGTGGCTGATCATGCACTGATCACGTAATTGATCATGCACTGATCATTTTGCTGATCATGCACTGATCACATGGCTGATCATACACTTATCACGTGACTGATCATCCACTGATCACGTGGCTATCATACACTGATCACTTGGCTGGTCATACACTGATCACATGACTGATCATGCACAGTTCACGTGACTGATCTTGTACTGATCACGTGACTGTTCATGCACTGATCACGTAATTGATCATGCACTATTCACGTGGCTGATCATGCACTGATCACGTGACTGACCATGCACTGATCACGTGACTAATCATCCACTGATCAGTTGGCTATCATGCACTGATTACTTGGCTGATCATACACTGATCACCTGACTGATAATGCACTGATCATCTGGCTATCATGCACTCATTACCTGGCTATCGTGCACTGATCACGTGGTTGATCGTACATTGATCACGAGACTGATCATGCACTGATCACGACTATATCATGCACTGATCACATGACTGCCCATGCACTGATCACGTGGATGATCATACAGTGATCATGTGACAGATCATGCAGTGATCACATGGCTATCATGCACTGATCAAGTGGCTGATCATACTCTGTCCCGAAAATGATCATGCACTGATCACGTGGCTATCATGCACTGCTGACGCGGCTGATCATGCAATGATCAAGTAGCTACCATGTACTGGTCACGTGATGATCATGCACTGATCACGTAATTGATCATGCACTGATCATGTGGCTGATCATGCACTGTTCACGTGAGTGATCATGCACTGATCACGTGACTGATCATGCACTGACCTCGTGGCTATCATGCACGGCTCACGTGGCTGATCATGCAATGATCACCTAGCTACCATGTACTGGTCACGTGACTGATCATGCACTGATCACGTATTGATCATGCACTGATCATGTGGCTGATCATGCACTGATCACTTGGCAGATCATACACTGATCACGTGACTGATCATGCACTGATCACGTGACTGATCTTGCACTGATCACGTGGCTATCATGCACTACTCACGTGGCTGATCATGCAATGATCATGTAGCTACCATGTACCGGTCAGGTGACTGATCATACACCCATCAGGTGACGGATCATGCACTGATCACGTGGCTGATCATACACTGATCACCTGCCTGGTCATGCACAGATCAAGTGACAAATCATGAACTGATCACATAGCTATCATGAACTGATCACCTGGCTGATCATGCACTGATCACGTGGCTGATCATGCACTGATACCGTGACTGAGCATGGACTGATCACATGACTATCATGTAGTGATCACGTGACTTAATGGCGCTGATCATGTGACTGATCATGCGCTGATCATGTTTGCTATCATACACTGATCATGTGCCTCTGGAGGCAATAAACAAAGAGCTGAGTAGGCACGAATCAAACAGTCAGCAGGCAATAATCATGGAACTCAGCTGTGAGGAATCATGCTGCTCAGCTGGCAATAATCAAGCTGCTGAGCAGGCAGGAATTACGCAGCACAGCTGGCAATTGTCAAGCAGATGACAGGCAGGAATCGTGCAGCTCAGCTGGCAATTGTCAAGCAGATGATCATACAGGAATCACGCAGCTCAGCAGGCCCTGATCACGTGACTGAGCATGCACTGTTCAGGTGGCTGATCATACACTGATTACGTGAATGATCATGCACTGATCCCTTGGATATCATGCACTGATCATGTGGCTGATCACACACTCTTCACGTGTCTGACCATGCACTGATCACATGGCTGATCATACTCTGCTCACGTAACTGATCATGCACTAATCACGTAATTGATCATGCACTGATCACGTGGCTGATCATGCACTGAACACGTGACTAATCACGCACTGATCATGTGACTGATCATGCACTGATCACGTGGCTATCATGCACTGCTCACGTGGCTCATCATGCAATGATCATGTAATTGATCATCCACTGATCACCTGGCTTATCATGCATTGATCATGTGACTGATCATGTGCTGATCATGTTTGGTGTCACACACTGATCATGTGCATCTGCAGGCAATGAACAAAGAGCTGAGTAGGCAGGAATCAGTCAGCAGGCTATAATCATGGAACTCAGCTCTGAGAAATCATGCTGCTCACCTGGCAATAATCAAGTAGATGAGCAGGCAGGAATTATGCAGCACAGGTGGCAATTGTCAAGGAGATGACAGGCAGGAACCGTACAGCTCAACTGGCAATTGTCAAGCAGATGAGCAGACAGTAATCACGCAGCTCAGCAGGCCCTTATCACGTGACTGAGCATGCACTGTTCACGTGGCTGATCACACACCTATCACGTGAATAATCATGCACTGATCACGTGGCTCTCATGCACTGATCATGTGATTGCGCATGCACTGATCACGTAATTGTATGCACTGCTCACGTAGCTATCATGCACTGATGACGTGGCTGATCATGCACTGATCACGTAGCTCTCTTGCACTGATCACTTGGCTGATCATACACTCATCATGGGACTGATCGTGCACTGATCACAGCGCTATCATTCATTGTCTACATGACTCCACATGCACTGATCACGTGGATGATCATGCACTGATCACGTGACTGACCATGCACTGATCATGTGACTGATCATGCACTGATCACGTGGCTGATCATGCACTGATCACGTAATTGATCATGCACTGATCATTTTGCTGATCATGCGCTGATCACGTGGCTGATCATAAACTGATCACGTGACTGATCATGCACTGATCACGTGGCTATCATGCACTGATGACGTGGTTGATCATGCACTGATCACGTAGCTCTCTTGCACTGATCACTTGGCTGATCATACACTCATTACGGGACTGATCGTGCACTGATCCCGGCGCTATCATGCATTGTCTACATGACTCCACATGCACTGATCACGTGGATGATCATGCACTGATCACGTGACTGACCATGCACTGATCACGTGGCTGATCATGCACTGATCACGTAATTGATCATGCACTGATCATGTGGCTGATCATGCACTGTTTACGTGAGTGATCATGCACTGATCACGTGACTGATCATGCACTGACCTCGTGGCTATCATGCACGGCTCACGTGGCTGATCATGCAATGATCACCTAGCTACCATGTACTGGTCACGTGACTGACCATGCACGGATCACGTGGCTGATCATGCACTGATCACGTAATTGATCATGCACTGATCATTTTGCTGATCATGCACTGATCACATGGCTGATCATACACTTATCACGTGACTGATCATCCACTGATCACGTGGCTATCATACACTGATCACTTGGCTGGTCATACACTGATCACATGACTGATCATGCACAGTTCACGTGACTGATCTTGTACTGATCACGTGACTGATCATGCACTGATCACGTAATTGATCATGCACTATTCACGTGGCTGATCATGCACTGATCACGTGACTGACCATGCACTGATCACGTGACTAATCATCCACTGATCAGTTGGCTATCATGCACTGATTACTTGGCTGATCATACACTGATCACCTGACTGATAATGCACTGATCATCTGGCTATCATGCACTCATTACCTGGCTATCGTGCACTGATCACGTGGTTGATCGTACATTGATCACGAGACTGATCATGCACTGATCACGTCTATATCATGCACTGATCACATGACTGCCCATGCACTGATCACGTGGATGATCATACAGTGATCATGTGACAGATCATGCAGTGATCACATGGCTATCATGCACTGATCAAGTGGCTGATCATACTCTGTCCCGAAAATGATCATGCACTGATCACGTGGCTATCATGCACTGCTGACGCGGCTGATCATGCAATGATCAAGTAGCTACCATGTACTGGTCACGTGATGATCATGCACTGATCACGTAATTGATCATGCACTGATCATGTGGCTGATCATGCACTGTTCACGTGAGTGATCATGCACTGACCACGTGACTGATCATGCACTGACCTCGTGGCTATCATGCACGGCTCACGTGGCTGATCATGCAATGATCACCTAGCTACCATGTACTGGTCACGTGACTGACCATGCACTGATCACGTGGCTGATCATGCACTGATCACGTAATTGATCATGCACTGATCATTTTGCTGATCATGCACTGATCACATGGCTGATCATACACTTATCACGTGACTGATCATCCACTGATCACGTGGCTATCATACACTGATCACTTGGCTGGTCATACACTGATCACATGACTGATCATGCACAGTTCACGTGACTGATCTTGTACTGATCACGTGACTGTTCATGCACTGATCACGTAATTGATCATGCACTATTCACGTGGCTGATCATGCACTGATCACGTGACTGACCATGCACTGATCACGTGACTAATCATCCACTGATCAGTTGGCTATCATGCACTGATTACTTGGCTGATCATACACTGATCACCTGACTGATAATGCACTGATCATCTGGCTATCATGCACTCATTACCTGGCTATCGTGCACTGATCACGTGGTTGATCGTACATTGATCACGAGACTGATCATGCACTGATCACGACTATATCATGCACTGATCACATGACTGCCCATGCACTGATCACGTGGATGATCATACAGTGATCATGTGACAGATCATGCAGTGATCACATGGCTATCATGCACTGATCAAGTGGCTGATCATACTCTGTCCCGAAAATGATCATGCACTGATCACGTGGCTATCATGCACTGCTGACGCGGCTGATCATGCAATGATCAAGTAGCTACCATGTACTGGTCACGTGATGATCATGCACTGATCACGTAATTGATCATGCACTGATCATGTGGCTGATCATGCACTGTTCACGTGAGTGATCATGCACTGATCACGTGACTGATCATGCACTGACCTCGTGGCTATCATGCACGGCTCACGTGGCTGATCATGCAATGATCACCTAGCTACCATGTACTGGTCACGTGACTGATCATGCACTGATCATGTGGCTGATCATGCACTGATCACTTGGCAGATCATACACTGATCACGTGACTGATCATGCACTGATCACGTGACTGATCTTGCACTGATCACGTGGCTATCATGCACTACTCACGTGGCTGATCATGCAATGATCATGTAGCTACCATGTACCGGTCAGGTGACTGATCATACACCCATCAGGTGACGGATCATGCACTGATCACGTGGCTGATCATACACTGATCACCTGCCTGGTCATGCACAGATCAAGTGACAAATCATGAACTGATCACATAGCTATCATGAACTGATCACCTGGCTGATCATGCACTGATCACGTGGCTGATCATGCACTGATACCGTGACTGAGCATGGACTGATCACATGACTATCATGTAGTGATCACGTGACTTAATGGCGCTGATCATGTGACTGATCATGCGCTGATCATGTTTGCTATCATACACTGATCATGTGCCTCTGGAGGCAATAAACAAAGAGCTGAGTAGGCACGAATCAAACAGTCAGCAGGCAATAATCATGGAACTCAGCTGTGAGGAATCATGCTGCTCAGCTGGCAATAATCAAGCTGCTGAGCAGGCAGGAATTACGCAGCACAGCTGGCAATTGTCAAGCAGATGACAGGCAGGAATCGTGCAGCTCAGCTGGCAATTGTCAAGCAGATGATCATACAGGAATCACGCAGCTCAGCAGGCCCTGATCACGTGACTGAGCATGCACTGTTCAGGTGGCTGATCATACACTGATTACGTGAATGATCATGCACTGATCCCTTGGATATCATGCACTGATCATGTGGCTGATCACACACTCTTCACGTGTCTGACCATGCACTGATCACATGGCTGATCATACTCTGCTCACGTAACTGATCATGCACTAATCACGTAATTGATCATGCACTGATCACGTGGCTGATCATGCACTGAACACGTGACTAATCACGCACTGATCATGTGACTGATCATGCACTGATCACGTGGCTATCATGCACTGCTCACGTGGCTCATCATGCAATGATCATGTAATTGATCATCCACTGATCACCTGGCTTATCATGCATTGATCATGTGACTGATCATGTGCTGATCATGTTTGGTGTCACACACTGATCATGTGCATCTGCAGGCAATGAACAAAGAGCTGAGTAGGCAGGAATCAGTCAGCAGGCTATAATCATGGAACTCAGCTCTGAGAAATCATGCTGCTCACCTGGCAATAATCAAGTAGATGAGCAGGCAGGAATTATGCAGCACAGGTGGCAATTGTCAAGGAGATGACAGGCAGGAACCGTACAGCTCAACTGGCAATTGTCAAGCAGATGAGCAGACAGTAATCACGCAGCTCAGCAGGCCCTTATCACGTGACTGAGCATGCACTGTTCACGTGGCTGATCACACACCTATCACGTGAATAATCATGCACTGATCACGTGGCTCTCATGCACTGATCATGTGATTGCGCATGCACTGATCACGTAATTGTATGCACTGCTCACGTAGCTATCATGCACTGATGACGTGGCTGATCATGCACTGATCACGTAGCTCTCTTGCACTGATCACTTGGCTGATCATACACTCATCATGGGACTGATCGTGCACTGATCACAGCGCTATCATTCATTGTCTACATGACTCCACATGCACTGATCACGTGGATGATCATGCACTGATCACGTGACTGACCATGCACTGATCATGTGACTGATCATGCACTGATCACGTGGCTGATCATGCACTGATCACGTAATTGATCATGCACTGATCATTTTGCTGATCATGCGCTGATCACGTGGCTGATCATAAACTGATCACGTGACTGATCATGCACTGATCACGTGGCTATCATGCACTGATGACGTGGTTGATCATGCACTGATCACGTAGCTCTCTTGCACTGATCACTTGGCTGATCATACACTCATTACGGGACTGATCGTGCACTGATCCCGGCGCTATCATGCATTGTCTACATGACTCCACATGCACTGATCACGTGGATGATCATGCACTGATCACGTGACTGACCATGCACTGATCACGTGGCTGATCATGCACTGATCACGTAATTGATCATGCACTGATCATGTGGCTGATCATGCACTGTTTACGTGAGTGATCATGCACTGATCACGTGACTGATCATGCACTGACCTCGTGGCTATCATGCACGGCTCACGTGGCTGATCATGCAATGATCACCTAGCTACCATGTACTGGTCACGTGACTGACCATGCACGGATCACGTGGCTGATCATGCACTGATCACGTAATTGATCATGCACTGATCATTTTGCTGATCATGCACTGATCACATGGCTGATCATACACTTATCACGTGACTGATCATCCACTGATCACGTGGCTATCATACACTGATCACTTGGCTGGTCATACACTGATCACATGACTGATCATGCACAGTTCACGTGACTGATCTTGTACTGATCACGTGACTGATCATGCACTGATCACGTAATTGATCATGCACTATTCACGTGGCTGATCATGCACTGATCACGTGACTGACCATGCACTGATCACGTGACTAATCATCCACTGATCAGTTGGCTATCATGCACTGATTACTTGGCTGATCATACACTGATCACCTGACTGATAATGCACTGATCATCTGGCTATCATGCACTCATTACCTGGCTATCGTGCACTGATCACGTGGTTGATCGTACATTGATCACGAGACTGATCATGCACTGATCACGTCTATATCATGCACTGATCACATGACTGCCCATGCACTGATCACGTGGATGATCATACAGTGATCATGTGACAGATCATGCAGTGATCACATGGCTATCATGCACTGATCAAGTGGCTGATCATACTCTGTCCCGAAAATGATCATGCACTGATCACGTGGCTATCATGCACTGCTGACGCGGCTGATCATGCAATGATCAAGTAGCTACCATGTACTGGTCACGTGATGATCATGCACTGATCACGTAATTGATCATGCACTGATCATGTGGCTGATCATGCACTGTTCACGTGAGTGATCATGCACTGACCACGTGACTGATCATGCACTGACCTCGTGGCTATCATGCACGGCTCACGTGGCTGATCATGCAATGATCACCTAGCTACCATGTACTGGTCACGTGACTGACCATGCACTGATCACGTGGCTGATCATGCACTGATCACGTAATTGATCATGCACTGATCATTTTGCTGATCATGCACTGATCACATGGCTGATCATACACTTATCACGTGACTGATCATCCACTGATCACGTGGCTATCATACACTGATCACTTGGCTGGTCATACACTGATCACATGACTGATCATGCACAGTTCACGTGACTGATCTTGTACTGATCACGTGACTGTTCATGCACTGATCACGTAATTGATCATGCACTATTCACGTGGCTGATCATGCACTGATCACGTGACTGACCATGCACTGATCACGTGACTAATCATCCACTGATCAGTTGGCTATCATGCACTGATTACTTGGCTGATCATACACTGATCACCTGACTGATAATGCACTGATCATCTGGCTATCATGCACTCATTACCTGGCTATCGTGCACTGATCACGTGGTTGATCGTACATTGATCACGAGACTGATCATGCACTGATCACGACTATATCATGCACTGATCACATGACTGCCCATGCACTGATCACGTGGATGATCATACAGTGATCATGTGACAGATCATGCAGTGATCACATGGCTATCATGCACTGATCAAGTGGCTGATCATACTCTGTCCCGAAAATGATCATGCACTGATCACGTGGCTATCATGCACTGCTGACGCGGCTGATCATGCAATGATCAAGTAGCTACCATGTACTGGTCACGTGATGATCATGCACTGATCACGTAATTGATCATGCACTGATCATGTGGCTGATCATGCACTGTTCACGTGAGTGATCATGCACTGATCACGTGACTGATCATGCACTGACCTCGTGGCTATCATGCACGGCTCACGTGGCTGATCATGCAATGATCACCTAGCTACCATGTACTGGTCACGTGACTGATCATGCACTGATCACGTAATTGATCATGCACTGATCATGTGGCTGATCATGCACTGATCACTTGGCAGATCATACACTGATCACGTGACTGATCATGCACTGATCACGTGACTGATCTTGCACTGATCACGTGGCTATCATGCACTACTCACGTGGCTGATCATGCAATGATCATGTAGCTACCATGTACCGGTCAGGTGACTGATCATACACCCATCAGGTGACGGATCATGCACTGATCACGTGGCTGATCATACACTGATCACCTGCCTGGTCATGCACAGATCAAGTGACAAATCATGAACTGATCACATAGCTATCATGAACTGATCACCTGGCTGATCATGCACTGATCACGTGGCTGATCATGCACTGATACCGTGACTGAGCATGGACTGATCACATGACTATCATGTAGTGATCACGTGACTTAATGGCGCTGATCATGTGACTGATCATGCGCTGATCATGTTTGCTATCATACACTGATCATGTGCCTCTGGAGGCAATAAACAAAGAGCTGAGTAGGCACGAATCAAACAGTCAGCAGGCAATAATCATGGAACTCAGCTGTGAGGAATCATGCTGCTCAGCTGGCAATAATCAAGCTGCTGAGCAGGCAGGAATTACGCAGCACAGCTGGCAATTGTCAAGCAGATGACAGGCAGGAATCGTGCAGCTCAGCTGGCAATTGTCAAGCAGATGATCATACAGGAATCACGCAGCTCAGCAGGCCCTGATCACGTGACTGAGCATGCACTGTTCAGGTGGCTGATCATACACTGATTACGTGAATGATCATGCACTGATCCCTTGGATATCATGCACTGATCATGTGGCTGATCACACACTCTTCACGTGTCTGACCATGCACTGATCACATGGCTGATCATACTCTGCTCACGTAACTGATCATGCACTAATCACGTAATTGATCATGCACTGATCACGTGGCTGATCATGCACTGAACACGTGACTAATCACGCACTGATCATGTGACTGATCATGCACTGATCACGTGGCTATCATGCACTGCTCACGTGGCTCATCATGCAATGATCATGTAATTGATCATCCACTGATCACCTGGCTTATCATGCATTGATCATGTGACTGATCATGTGCTGATCATGTTTGGTGTCACACACTGATCATGTGCATCTGCAGGCAATGAACAAAGAGCTGAGTAGGCAGGAATCAGTCAGCAGGCTATAATCATGGAACTCAGCTCTGAGAAATCATGCTGCTCACCTGGCAATAATCAAGTAGATGAGCAGGCAGGAATTATGCAGCACAGGTGGCAATTGTCAAGGAGATGACAGGCAGGAACCGTACAGCTCAACTGGCAATTGTCAAGCAGATGAGCAGACAGTAATCACGCAGCTCAGCAGGCCCTTATCACGTGACTGAGCATGCACTGTTCACGTGGCTGATCACACACCTATCACGTGAATAATCATGCACTGATCACGTGGCTCTCATGCACTGATCATGTGATTGCACATGCACTGATCACGTAATTGTATGCACTGCTCACGTAGCTATCATGCACTGATGACGTGGCTGATCATGCACTGATCACGTAGCTCTCTTGCACTGATCACTTGGCTGATCATACACTCATCATGGGACTGATCGTGCACTAATCACAGCGCTATCATTCATTGTCTACATGACTCCACATGCACTGATCACGTGGATGATCATGCACTGATCACGTGACTGACCATGCACTGATCATGTGACTGATCATGCACTGATCACGTGGCTGATCATGCACTGATCACGTAATTGATCATGCACTGATCATTTTGCTGATCATGCGCTGATCACGTGGCTGATCATAAACTGATCACGTGACTGATCATGCACTGATCACGTGGCTATCATGCACTGATGACGTGGTTGATCAGGCACTGATCACGTAGCTCTCTTGCACTGATCACTTGGCTGATCATACACTCATTACGGGACTGATCGTGCACTGATCCCGGCGCTATCATGCATTGTCTACATGACTCCACATGCACTGATCACGTGGATGATCATGCACTGATCACGTGACTGACCATGCACTGATCACGTGGCTGATCATGCACTGATCACGTAATTGATCATGCACTGATCATGTGGCTGATCATGCACTGTTTACGTGAGTGATCATGCACTGATCACGTGGACTGATCATGCACTGACCTCGTGGCTATCATGCACGGCTCACGTGGCTGATCATGCAATGATCACCTAGCTACCATGTACTGGTCACGTGACTGACCATGCACGGATCACGTGGCTGATCATGCACTGATCACGTAATTGATCATGCACTGATCATTTTGCTGATCATGCACTGATCACATGGCTGATCATACACTTATCACGTGACTGATCATCCACTGATCACGTGGCTATCATACACTGATCACTTGGCTGGTCATACACTGATCACATGACTGATCATGCACAGTTCACGTGACTGATCTTGTACTGATCACGTGACTGATCATGCACTGATCACGTAATTGATCATGCACTATTCACGTGGCTGATCATGCACTGATCACGTGACTGACCATGCACTGATCACGTGACTAATCATCCACTGATCAGTTGGCTATCATGCACTGATTACTTGGCTGATCATACACTGATCACCTGACTGATAATGCACTGATCATCTGGCTATCATGCACTCATTACCTGGCTATCGTGCACTGATCACGTGGTTGATCGTACATTGATCACGAGACTGATCATGCACTGATCACGTCTATATCATGCACTGATCACATGACTGCCCATGCACTGATCACGTGGATGATCATACAGTGATCATGTGACAGATCATGCAGTGATCACATGGCTATCATGCACTGATCAAGTGGCTGATCATACTCTGTCCCGAAAATGATCATGCACTGATCACGTGGCTATCATGAACTGCTGACGCGGCTGATCATGCAATGATCACGTAGCTACCATGTACTGGTCACGTGATGATCATGCATTGATCACGTAATTGATCATGCACTGATCATGTGGCTGATCATGCACTGTTCACGTGAGTGATCATGCACTGACCACGTGACTGATCATGCACTGACCTCGTGGCTATCATGCACGGCTCACGTGGCTGATCATGCAATGATCACCTAGCTACCATGTACTGGTCACGTGACTGACCATGCACTGATCACGTGGCTGATCATGCACTGATCACGTAATTGATCATGCACTGATCATTTTGCTGATCATGCACTGATCACATGGCTGATCATACACTTATCACGTGACTGATCATCCACTGATCACGTGGCTATCATACACTGATCACTTGGCTGGTCATACACTGATCACATGACTGATCATGCACAGTTCACGTGACTGATCTTGTACTGATCACGTGACTGTTCATGCACTGATCACGTAATTGATCATGCACTATTCACGTGGCTGATCATGCACTGATCACGTGACTGACCATGCACTGATCACGTGACTAATCATCCACTGATCAGTGGCTATCATGCACTGATTACTTGGCTGATCATACACTGATCACCTGACTGATAATGCACTGATCATCTGGCTATCATGCACTCATTACCTGGCTATCGTGCACTGATCACGTGGTTGATCGTACATTGATCACGAGACTGATCATGCACTGATCACGACTATATCATGCACTGATCACATGACTGCCCATGCACTGATCACGTGGGATGATCATACAGTGATCATGTGACAGATCATGCAGTGATCACATGGCTATCATGCACTGATCAAGTGGCTGATCATACTCTGTCCCGAAAATGATCATGCACTGATCACGTGGCTATCATGCACTGCTGACGCGGCTGATCATGCAATGATCAAGTAGCTACCATGTACTGGTTCACGTGATGATCATGCACTGATCACGTAATTGATCATGCACTGATCATGTGGTGATCATGCACTGTTTCACGTGAGTGATCATGCACTGATCACGTGACTGATCTGCACTGACCTCGTGGCTATCATGCACGGGCTCACGTGGCTGATCATGGCAATGATCACCTAGCTACCATGTACTGGTCACGTGACTGATCATGCACTGATCACGTAATCTTGATCATGCACTGATCATGTGGCTGATCATGCACTTGAATCACTTGGCAGAGCAGTACACTGATCACGTGATGATCATGCACTTGGATCACGTGACTGATCTTGGCACTGATCACGTGGCTATCCATGCACTGATCTCTTGGCTGGTTGCATACACTGATGCACGTGGCCTGGACCGTGCACAGATTACAGGTGACTGATCATGCACTGAACACCGGTGACTGATCATGCACTGTGACGCGGGCTGATCATACCACATGATCCAACCTGCGCTGGGCATGGCACAGAATCACGTGACAATCATGAACTGATCACATTAGCTATCATGAACTGATCACCTGGCTGATCATGCACTGATCACGTGGCTGATCATGCACTGATACCGTGACTGAGCATGGACTGATCACATGACTATCATGTAGTGATCACGTGACTTAATGGCGCTGATCATGTGACTGATCATGCGCTGATCATGTTTGCTATCATACACTGATCATGTGCCTCTGGAGGCAATAAACAAAGAGCTGAGTAGGCACGAATCAAACCAGTCAGCAGGCAATAATCATGGAACTCAGCTGTGAGGAATCATGCTGCTCAGCTGGCAATAATCAAGCTGCTGAGCAGCAGGAATTACGCAGCACAGCTGGCAATTGTCAAGCAGATGACAGGCAGGAATCGTGCAGCTCAGCTGGCATTGTCAGCAGATGATCATTCAGGATCACGGCAGCTCAGCAGGCCCGTGATCACGTGATGAGCATGCACTGTTCAGGTGGCTGATCATACACTGATTACGTGAATGATCATGCACTGATCCCTTGGATATCATGCACTGATCATGTGGCTGATCACACACTCTTCACGTGTCTGACCATGCACTGATCACATGGCTGATCATACTCTGCTCACGTAACTGATCATGCACTAATCACGTAATTGATCATGCACTGATCACGTGGCTGATCATGCACTGAACACGTGACTAATCACGCACTGATCATGTGACTGATCATGCACTGATCACGTGGCTATCATGCACTGCTCACGTGGCTCATCATGCAATGGATCATGTAATTGATTCATCCACTGATCACCTGGCTTATCATGCATTGATCATGTGACTGATCATGTGCTGATCATGTTTGGGTCACACACTGATCATGTGCATCTGCAGGCAATGAACAAAGAGCTGAGTAGGCAGGAATCAGTCAGCAGGCTATAATCATGGAACTCAGCTCTGAGAATCATGCTGCTCACCTGGCAATAATCAAGTAGATGAGCAGGCAGGAATTATTGCAGCACAGGTGGCAATTGTCAAGGAGATGACAGGCAGGAACCGTACAGCTCAACTGGCAATTGTCAAGCAGATGAGCAGACAGTAATCACGCAGCTCAGCAGGCCTTATCACGTGACTGAGCATGCACTGTTCACGTGGCTGATCACACACCTATCACGTGAATAATCATGCACTGATCACGTGGCCTCTCATGCACTGATCATGTGATTGCACATGCACTGATCACGTAATTGTATGCACTGCTCACGTAGCTATCATGCACTGATGACGTGGCTGATCATGCACTGATCACGTAGCTCTCTTGCACTGATCACTTGGCTTGATCATACACTCATCATGGGACTGATCGTGCACTAATCACAGCGCTATCATTCATTGTCTACATGACTCCACATGCACTGATCACGTGGATGATCATGCACTGATCACGTGACTGACCATGCACTGATCATGTGACTGTCATGCACTGATCACGTGGCTGATCATGCACTGATCACGTAATTGATCATGCACTGATCATTTTGCTGATCATGCGCTGATCACGTGGCTGATCATAAACTGATCACGTGACTGATCATGCACTGATCACGTGGCTATCATGCACTGATGACGTGGTTGATCATGCACTGATCACGTAGCTCTCTTGCACTGATCAC
>NW_020190854.1:0-45733 GCF_002263795.3 Bos taurus | reverse complement strand
TTGATCATTGCTGAGTTCATCCACTGTGATATGCAATGATTAGCCACTGTGATTCAGTGCAGGATCCAGTGACGTGATCAGGCATGATCAGTCATGTAATCTGTGCATGACCAGACACGGGATCAGTGTATGACCAGCCATGTGATCAGTGTATGATAGTCACGTGATCAGTGCATGGTAAGTCACGTGATCAGTGCATGATCAGCCAGGTGATCAGTGAATGATTGCTACATGATCAGTTCATGATTAGTCACGTAATCTGTGCATGACCAGGCACGTGATCAGTGTATGACGAGCCATGTGATCAGTGTATGATAGCCAGGTGATCAGTGCATGATAAGTCACGTGATCAGTACATGGTAGCTGCGTGATGAGTGTATGACCAGCCAAGTGATCAGTGCATGATAGGCACGTTATCACTGCATGATCAGTGACGTGATCAGTGCATGATCAGTCACGTGATCAGTGCATGATCAGCCACGTGACCAGTGCATGATCAGTCACGTGACCAGTACATGGTAAGTGCGTGATCATTTCATGATCAGCCAAGTGAGCAGTGCATGATAGCCACGTGATCAGTGCATGATCAGTCATGTGATCAGTACATGATCAGTCACGTGATCAGTGCATGATCAATTACGTGATCTGTGCATGATCAGTCACGTGACCAGTATATGGTAGCTACGTGACTATTCCATGACCAGCCAGGTGACAAGTGCATGACAGCCACCTGATGTGTGCATGATCAGTTATGTGAGCAGAATATGATCAGCCACGTGATCAGTGCATGAGTGCCACGTGATCAGTGCATGATCAGTCACGTGACAGGTGTGTGATAAGCCACGTGAACAGTGCATGTTCAGCCACGTGATCAGTGCATGATATCCACGTGATCAGTGCATGATCAGTTACGTGAACAGTGTATGATCAGCCACGTGAGCAGTGCATGGTCAGACACGTGAATAGTGTATGAACAAACAAGTGATCAGTGCATGATATCCACGTGATGAGTGCATGATCAGTCACGTGATATGTGTGTGATCAGCCACGTGATCAGTGCATGATGAGTCAGGTGATCAGTGCAGGATTAATTACGTGATCAGTGCATGATCAGTCACGTGACCAGTACATGGTTGCTACGTGATCATTGCATGATCAGCCACGTGAGCAGTGCATGATACCCACGTGATCAGTGCATGATCAGTCACGTGATCAGTACATGATCAGTCACGTGAACAGTGCCTGATCATTTACGTGATCTGAGCATGATCAGTCACGTGACCAGTATATGGTAGCTATGTGAACATTGCATGACCAGCCAGGTGAGAAGTGCATGATAGCCACGTGATGTGTGCATGATCAGTTACGTGAGCAGAGTATGATCAGCCACGTGATCAGTGCATGAGTGCCACGTGATCAGTGCATATTCAGTCACGTGACAGGTGTGTGGTAAGCCACGGTGAACAGTGCATGTTCAGCCACGTGATCAGTGCATGATATCCACGTGATCAGTGCATGATCAGTTACGTGAACAGTGTATGACCAGCCACGTGAGCAGTGCATGGTCAGACACGTGAACAGTGTATGATCAAACACGTGATCAGTGCATGATATCCACGGGATCAGTGCATGATCAGTCTCGTGAACAGTGCATGGTAACTGCGTGATCATTTCATGATCAGCCAAGTGAGCAGTGCATGATAGCCACGTGATCAGTGCGTGATCAGTCATGTGATCAGTAAATCATCAGTCACGTGATCAGTGCATGATCATTTAGGTCATCTGTGCATGATCAGTCACGTGACCAGTATATGGTAGCTACGTGACTATTCCATGACCAGCCAGGTGACAAGTGCATGATAGCCACCTGATGTGTGCATGATCAGTTATGTGAGCAGAATATGATCAGCCACGTGATCAGTGCATGAGTGCCACGTGATCAGTGCATGATCAGTCACGTGACAGGTGTGTGATAAGCCACGTGAACAGTGCATGTTCAGCCACGTGATCAGTGCATGATATCCACGTGATCAGTGCATGATCAGTTACGTGAACAGTGTATGATCAGCCACGTGAGCAGTGCATGGTCAGACACGTGAATAGTGTATGAACAAACAAGTGATCAGTGCATGATATCCACGTGATGAGTGCATGATCAGTCACGTGATATGTGTGTGATCAGCCACGTGATCAGTGCATGATGAGTCAGGTGATCAGTGCAGGATTAATTACGTGATCAGTGCATGATCAGTCACGTGACCAGTACATGGTTGCTACGTGATCATTGCATGATCAGCCACGTGAGCAGTGCATGATACCCACGTGATCAGTGCATGATCAGTCACGTGATCAGTACATGATCAGTCACGTGAACAGTGCCTGATCATTTACGTGATCTGAGCATGATCAGTCACGTGACCAGTATATGGTAGCTATGTGAACATTGCATGACCAGCCAGGTGAGAAGTGCATGATAGCCACGTGATGTGTGCATGATCAGTTACGTGAGCAGAGTATGATCAGCCACGTGATCAGTGCATGAGTGCCACGTGATCAGTGCATATTCAGTCACGTGACAGGTGTGTGGTAAGCCACGTGAACAGTGCATGTTCAGCCACGTGATCAGTGCATGATATCCACGTGATCAGTGCATGATCAGTTACGTGAACAGTGTATGACCAGCCACGTGAGCAGTGCATGGTCAGACACGTGAACAGTGTATGATCAAACACGAGATCAGTGCATGATATCCACGGGATCAGTGCATGATCAGTCTCGTGAACAGTGCATGATCAGTCACGTGAACAGTGTATGATCAGCCACGTGATCAGTGCATGATAGCCACGTTATCAGTGCATGATCAGCCACGTGACCAGTATATGGTAGCTACGTGAACATTGCATGATCAGCCATGTGATCTGTGCATGATAGCCACGTGATCACTGCATGATAGCCACGTGATCAGTGCATGATGAGTCACGTGATCAGTGCATGACCAGCCACGTGATCAGTGCATGACGAGGCACGTGATCAGTATGACCAGCCAAGTGATCAGTGCATGATAGCCCCGTGATCAGTGCATGAACGTCAGGTTATCAGTGTATGATCAGCCACGTGATCAGTGCATGGTCAGACACGTGAACAGTGTATGATTAGCCACGTGATCAGTGCATGATATCCAAGTGATCAGTGCTTGATCAATCACGTGATCAGTGTATGATCAGCCAGGTGAACAGTGCATGCTCAGTCACGTGATCAGGGCCTGCTGAGCTGCGTGATTCCTGTCTGCTCATCTGCTTGACAATTGCCAGCTGAGCTGCATGATTCCTGCCTGTCATCTGCTTGACAATTGCCAGCTGTGCTGTGTAATTCCTGCCTGCTCAGCTGCTTGATTATTGCCAGCTGAGCAGCATGATTCCTCACAGCTGAGTTCCATGATTATTGCCTGCTGACTGTTTGATTTATGCCTACTCAGCTCTTTGTTTATTGCCTCCAGACGCACATGATCAGTGTATGATAGCAAACATGCTCAGCACATGATCAGTCACATGATCAGCGCCATTAAGTCACGTGATCACTACATGATAGTCATGTGATCAGTCCATGCTCAGTCACGGTATCAGTGCATGATCAGCCACGTGATCAGTGCATGATAGCCACGTGATCATTGCATGATAGCCACGTGATCAGTGCATGATCAGCCAGGTGAACAGTGAATGATTGCTACGTGATCAGTTCATGATTAGTCACGTGATCTGTGCATGACCAGGCAGGTGATCAGTGTATGATCAGCCACATGAACAGTGCATGATAGCCACGTGATCAGTGCATGATCAGTCACCTGATGGGTGTATGATCAGTCACGTGACCGATACATGGTAGCTACATGATCATTGCATGATCAGCCACTTGAGTAGTGCATGATAGCCACGTGATCAGTGCATGATCAGTGATGTGATCAGGGCATGATCAGTCATGTAATCTGTGCATGACCAGGCATGTGATCAGTGTATGACCAGCCATGTGATCAGTGTATGATAGCCACGTGATCAGTGCATGATAAGTCACGTGATCAGTGCATGATCAGTCAAGTGATCAGTGCATGATCAGCCACATGATCAGTGCATGATCAATTACGTCATCAGTGCATGATCAGTCACGTGACCAGTACATGGTAGCTGCGTGATCAGTGTATGACCAGCCAAGTGATCAGTGCATGATAGCCACGTGATCAGTGCATGATCAGTCACGTGATCAGTGCATGATCAGTCACGTGATCAGTGCATGATCAGCCACGTGATCAGTGCATGATCAGCCACATGATCAGTGCATGATCAATTACGTGAGCAGTGTATGATCAGCCACGTGATCAGTGCATGGTCAGACACGTGATCAGTGAATGATAGCCACGTGATCAGTGCATGATAGTCACGTGATCAGTGCATGACCAAGCACGTGATACGTGTGTGATCAGCCACGTGATCCGTGCATGATATCCACGTGATCAGTGAATGATAGCCACGTGATCAGTGCATGATAACCACGTGATCTGTGCATGATCAGAAACGTGATACGTGTGTGATCAGCCACATGATCAGTGCATGATCAGTCACGTGACCAGTACATGGTTGCTACGTGATCATTGCATGATCAGCCACGTGAGCAGTGCATGATAGCCACGTGATCAGTGTGTGATCAGTCACATGATCAGTACATGATCAGTCACGTGAACAGTGCATGATCATTTACGTGATCTGTGCATGATCAGTCACGTGACCAGTATATTGTACCTACGTGAACATTGCATGACCAGCCAGGTGAGAAGTGCATGATAGCCACCTGATGTGTGCATGATCAGTTACGTGAGCAGAATATGATCAGCCACGTGATCAGTGCATGAGGGCCACGTGATCAGTGCATGATCAGTCACGTGACAGGTGTGTGATAAGCCACGTGAACAGTGCATGTTCAGCCACGTGATCAGTGCATGATATCCACGTGATCAGTGCATGATCAGTTACGTGAACAGTGTATGATCAGCCACGTGAGCAGTGCATGGTCAGACACGTGAACAGTGTATGATCAAACACGTGATCAGTGCATGATATCCACGGGATCAGTGCATGATCAGTCTCGTGAACAGTGCATGATCAGTCACGTGATCAGTGTATGATCAGCCACGTGATCAGCGCATGATAGCCACGTGATCAGTGCATGATCAGCCACGTGATCAGTGTATGATCAGCCACTTGATCAGTGCATGATCAATTACGTGATCAGTGCATGATCAGTCATGTGACCAGTACATGGTAGCTACGTGAACATTGTATGATCAGCCACGTAAGCAGTGCATGATAGACACGTGATCAGTGCATGATCAATCACGTGATCAGTACAATATCAGTCACGTGATCAGTGCATGATCAATTACGTTACCATTGCATGATCAGTCACGTGACCAGTACATGTAAGCTACGTGATCATTGCAGGATCAGCCACGTGAGCACTGCATGATAGACACGTGAACAGTGTATGATCAGCCACGTGATCAGTGCATGACCAGTCACGTGATTAGTGCATGATCAGCCACGTGATCAGTGCATGATCAATTACGTGATCAGTGCATGATCAGTCACGTGACCAGTACATGGTAGATACATGATCATTGCAGGATCAGCCACGTGATCAGTGCATGATCAGTCACGTGATCAGTGTATGATCAGCCACTTGATCAGTGCATGATCAATTACGTGATCAGTGCATGATAGTCACGTGACCAGTACATGGTAGCTACGTGATCATTGCATGATCAGCCATGTGAACCATGCATGATAGCAACGAGATCAGTGCATGATCACTCACGTGATCAGTGCATGATCAGTCACGTGAACAGTGCATGATAAGTCACGTGACCAGTACATGGTAGCTACGTGATCATTGCATGATCAGCCATGTGAACCGTGCATGATAGCAACGAGATCAGTGCATGATCACTCACGTGATCAGTGCATGATCAGTCACGTGAACAGTGCATGATAAGTCACCCGATCAGTGTATGATCAATTACGTGATCAGTGCATGATCACTCACGTGACCAGTACATGGTAGCTACGTGATCATTGCATGATCAACCACGTGAGCAGTGCATGATAGCTGCGTGATCACTGCATGACCTGTCACATGGTCAGTGTATGTTTATCCACGTGATCAGTGCATGGGCAGTCAGGTGATAAGTGCATGATCATCCACGTGATCAGTGCATGTGGAGTCACGTAGTCAATGCATGATAGCGCCGTGATCACTGCACGATCAGTCCCGTGATGAGTGTATGATCAGTCACGTGATCAGTACATGATCAGTCACGTGAACAGTGCATTATCATTTACGTGATCTGTGCATGATCAGTCACGTGACCAGTATATGGTAGCTTCTTGATCATTCCATGACGAACCACGTGAGCAGTGCCTGATAGCCACGTGATGTGTGCATGATGTATGAGTATGATACTTGATCATTCCATGACGAACCACATGAGCAGAGTATGATCAGCCACGTGATCAGTGCATGAGTGCCACGTGATCAGTGCCTGATATGTCATGTGACAGGTGTGTGATCAGCCACGTGAACGGTGCATGTTCAGCCACGTATTCAGTGCATGATAGCCACGTGATCAGTGCATGATCAGTCATGTGATCAGTACATCATCAGTCACGTGATCAGTGCATGATCATTTAGGTCATCTGTGCATGATCAGTCACGTGACCAGTATATGGTAGCTACGTGACTATTCCATGACCAGCCAGGTGACAAGTGCATGATAGCCACCTGATGTGTGCATGATCAGTTATGTGAGCAGAATATGATCAGCCACGTGATCAGTGCATGAGTGCCACGTGATCAGTGCTTGATCAGTCACGTGACAGGTGTGTGATAAGCCACGTGAACAGTGCATGTTCAGCCACGTGATCAGTGCATGATATCCACGTGATCAGTGCATGATCAGTTACGTGAACAGTGTATGATCAGCCACGTGAGCAGTGCATGATAGCCACGTGATCAGTGCGTGATCAGTCATGTGATCAGTACATCATCAGTCAGGTGATCAGTGCATGATCATTTAGGTCATCTGTGCATGATCAGTCACGTGACCAGTATATGGTAGCTACGTGACTATTCCATGACCAGCCAGGTGACAAGTGCATGATAGCCACCTGATGTGTGCATGATCAGTTATGTGAGCAGAATATGATCAGCCACGTGATCAGTGCATGAGTGCCACGTGATCAGTGCATGATCAGTCACGTGACAGGTGTGTGATAAGCCACGTGAACAGTGCATGTTCAGCCACGTGATCAGTGCATGATATCCACGTGATCAGTGCATGATCAGTTACGTGAACAGTGTATGATCAGCCACGTGAGCAGTGCATGGTCAGACACGTGAATAGTGTATGAACAAACAAGTGATCAGTGCATGATATCCACGTGATGAGTGCATGATCAGTCACGTGATATGTGTGTGATCAGCCACGTGATCAGTGCATGATGAGTCAGGTGATCAGTGCAGGATTAATTACGTGATCAGTGCATGATCAGTCACGTGACCAGTACATGGTTGCTACGTGATCATTGCATGATCAGCCACGTGAGCAGTGCATGATACCCACGTGATCAGTGCATGATCAGTCACGTGATCAGTACATGATCAGTCACGTGAACAGTGCCTGATCATTTACGTGATCTGAGCATGATCAGTCACGTGACCAGTATATGGTAGCTATGTGAACATTGCATGACCAGCCAGGTGAGAAGTGCATGATAGCCACGTGATGTGTGCATGATCAGTTACGTGAGCAGAGTATGATCAGCCACGTGATCAGTGCATGAGTGCCACGTGATCAGTGCATATTCAGTCACGTGACAGGTGTGTGGTAAGCCACGTGAACAGTGCATGTTCAGCCACGTGATCAGTGCATGATATCCACGTGATCAGTGCATGATCAGTTACGTGAACAGTGTATGACCAGCCACGTGAGCAGTGCATGGTCAGACACGTGAACAGTGTATGATCAAACACGTGATCAGTGCATGATATCCACGGGATCAGTGCATGATCAGTCTCGTGAACAGTGCATGATCAGTCACGTGATCAGTGTATGATCAGCCACATGATCAGTGCATGATAGCCACGTTATCAGTGCATGATCAGCCACGTGACCAGTATATGGTAGCTACGTGAACATTGCATGATCAGCCATGTGATCTGTGCATGATAGCCACGTGATCACTGCTTGATAGCCACGTGATCAGTGCATGATGAGTCACGTGGTCAGTGCATGACCAGCCACGTGATCAGTGCATGACGAGGCACGTGATCAGTATGACCAGCCAAGTGATCAGTGCATGATAGCCCCGTGATCAGTGCATGATCGTCAGGTTATCAGTGTATGATCAGCCACGTGATCAGTGCATGGTCAGACACGTGAACAGTGTATGATTAGCCACGTGATCAGTGCATGATATCCAAGTGATCAGTGCTTGATCAATCACGTGATCAGTGTATGATCAGCCAGGTGAACAGTGCATGCTCAGTCACGTGATCAGGGCCTGCTGAGCTGCGTGATTCCTGTCTGCTCATCTGCTTGACAATTGCCAGCTGAGCTGCATGATTCCTGCCTGTCATCTGCTTGACAATTGCCAGCTGTGCTGTGTAATTCCTGCCTGCTCAGCTGCTTGATTATTGCCAGCTGAGCAGCATGATTCCTCACAGCTGAGTTCCATGATTATTGCCTGCTGACTGTTTGATTTATGCCTACTCAGCTCTTTGTTTATTGCCTCCAGACGCACATGATCAGTGTATGATAGCAAACATGCTCAGCACATGATCAGTCACATGATCAGCGCCATTAAGTCACGTGATCACTACATGATAGTCATGTGATCAGTCCATGCTCAGTCACGGTATCAGTGCATGATGAGCCACGTGATCAGTGCATGATAGCCACGTGATCATTGCATGATAGCCACGTGATCAGTGCATGATCAGCCAGGTGATCAGTGAATGATTGCTACGTGATCAGTTCATGATTAGTCACGTGATCTGTGCATGACCAGGCAGGTGATCAGTGTATGATCAGCCACATGAACAGTGCATGATAGCCACGTGATCAGTGCATGATCAGTCACCTGATGGGTGTATGATCAGTCACGTGACCGATACATGGTAGCTACATGATCATTGCATGATCAGCCACTTGAGTAGTGCATGATAGCCACGTGATCAGTGCATGATCAGTGATGTGATCAGGGCATGATCAGTCATATAATCTGTGCATGACCAGGCATGTGATCAGTGTATGACCAGCCATGTGATCAGTGTATGATAGCCACGTGATCAGTGCATGATAAGTCACGTGATCAGTGCATGATCAGTCAAGTGATCAGTGCATGATCAGCCACATGATCAGTGCATGATCAATTACGTCATCAGTGCATGATCAGTCACGTGACCAGTACATGGTAGCTGCGTGATCAGTGTATGACCAGCCAAGTGATCAGTGCATGATAGCCACGTGATCAGTGCATGATCAGTCACGTGATCAGTGCATGATCAGTCACGTGATCAGTGCATGATCAGCCACGTGATCAGTGCATGATCAGCCACATGATCAGTGCATGATCAATTACGTGAGCAGTGTATGATCAGCCACGTGATCAGTGCATGGTCAGACACGTGATCAGTGAATGATAGCCACGTGATCAGTGCATGATAGTCACGTGATCAGTGCATGACCAAGCACGTGATACGTGTGTGATCAGAAACGTGATACGTGTGTGATCAGCCACGTGATCAGTGCATGATCAGTCACGTGACCAGTACATGGTTGCTACGTGATCATTGCATGATCAGCCACGTGAGCAGTGCATGATAGCCACGTGATCAGTGTGTGATCAGTCACATGATCAGTACATGATCAGTCACGTGAACAGTGCATGATCATTTACGTGATCTGTGCATGATCAGTCACGTGACCAGTATATTGTACCTACGTGAACATTGCATGACCAGCCAGGTGAGAAGTGCATGATAGCCACCTGATGTGTGCATGATCAGTTACGTGAGCAGAATATGATCAGCCACGTGATCAGTGCATGAGGGCCACGTGATCAGTGCATGATCAGTCACGTGACAGGTGTGTGATAAGCCACGTGAACAGTGCATGTTCAGCCACGTGATCAGTGCATGATGTCCACGTGATCAGTGCATGATCAGTTACGTGAACAGTGTATGATCAGCCACGTGAGCAGTGCATGGTCAGACACGTGAACAGTGTATGATCAAACACGTGATCAGTGCATGATATCCACGGGATCAGTGCATGATCAGTCTCGTGAACAGTGCATGATCAGTCACGTGATCAGTGTATGATCAGCCACGTGATCAGTGCATGATAGCCACGTGATCAGTGCATGATCAGCCACGTGATCAGTGTATGATCAGCCACTTGATCAGTGCATGATCAATTACGTGATCAGTGCATGATCAGTCATGTGACCAGTACATGGTAGCTACGTGAACATTGTATGATCAGCCACGTAAGCAGTGCATGATAGACACGTGATCAGTGCATGATCAATCACGTGATCAGTACAATATCAGTCACGTGATCAGTGCATGATCAATTACGTTACCATTGCATGATCAGTCACGTGACCAGTACATGTAAGCTACGTGATCATTGCAGTATCAGCCACGTGAGCACTGCATGATAGACACGTGAACAGTGTATGATCAGCCACGTGATCAGTGCATGATACCTACGTGATCAGTGCATGATCAGTCAAGTGATCAGTTTGAGAACAGTCACGTGATCAGTGCATGATGAGCCACATGATCAGTGCTGGATCAATTACATGATCAGTGCATGATCAGTCAGGTGACCAGTACATGGTTGCTACATGATCATTGCATGATCACCCACATGAGGAGAGCATGATAGCCACGTGGTCAGTGCATGATCAGTCACGTGATCAGTACATGATCAGTCTCGGGAACAGTGCATGATCATTTACGTGATCTGTGCATGATCAGTCGTGTGACCAGTATATGGTAGCTACGTGATCATTGCATGACGAGCCACGTGTGCAGTGCATGATAGCCACGTGATGTGTGCATGATCAGTCACGTGATCAGTGCATGATCAGCCACGTGATCAGTGCATGACCAGTCACGTGATTAGTGCATGATCAGCCACGTGATCAGTGCATGATCAATTACGTGATCAGTGCATGATCAGTCACGTGACCAGTACATGGTAGCTACATGATCATTGCAGGATCAGCCACGTGATCAGTGCATGATCAGTCACGTGATCAGTGTATGATCAGCCACTTGATCAGTGCATGATCAATTACGTGATCAGTGCATGATAGTCACGTGACCAGAACATGGTAGCTACGTGATCATTGCATGATCAGCCATGTGAACCGTGCATGATAGCAACGAGATCAGTGCATGATCACTCACGTGATCAGTGCATGATCAGTCACGTGAACAGTGCATGATAAGTCACCCGATCAGTGTATGATCAATTACGTGATCAGTGCATGATCACTCACGTGACCAGTACATGGTAGCTACGTGATCATTGCATGATCAACCACGTGAGCAGTGCATGATAGCCGCGTGATCACTGCATGACCTGTCACATGGTCAGTGTATGTTTATCCACGTGATCAGTGCATGGGCAGTCAGGTGATAAGTGCATGATCATCCACGTGATCAGTGCATGTGGAGTCATGTAGTCAATGCATGATAGCGCCGTGATCACTGCACGATCAGTCCCGTGATGAGTGTATGATCAGTCACGTGATCAGTACATGATCAGTCACGTGAACAGTGCATTATCATTTACGTGATCTGTGCATGATCAGTCACGTGACCAGTATATGGTAGCTTCTTGATCATTCCATGACGAACCACGTGAGCAGTGCCTGATAGCCACGTGATGTGTGCATGATGAGTTACATGAGCAGAGTATGATCAGCCACGTGATCAGTGCATGAATGCCACGTGATCAGTGCATGATATGTAATGTGACAGGTGTGTGATCAGCCACGTGAACCGTGCATGTTCGGCCACGTATTCAGTGCATGATAGCCACGTGATCAGTGCATGATCAGTTACGTGATCAGTGCATGGTCAGACACGTGAACAGTGTATGATTAGCCACGTGATCAGTGCATGGTCAGAAACGTGAACAGTGTATGATTAGCCTCGTGATCAGTGCATGGTCAGACACGTGAACAGTGTATGATTAGCCACGTGATCAGTGCATGATATCCAAGTGATCAGTGCTTGATCAGTTACGTGAGAAGTGTATGATCAGCCACGTGATCAGTGCATGGTCAGACACGTGAACAGTGTATGATTAGCCACGTGATCAGTGCATGATATCCAAGTGATCAGTGCTTGATCAGCTACGTGAGAAGTGTATGATCAGCCACGTGATCAGTGCATGGTCAGACACGTGAACAGTGTATGATTAGCCACGTGATCAGTGCATGATATCCAAGTGATCAGTGCTTGATCAATCACGTGATCTGTGTATGATCAGCCAGGTGAACAGTGCATGCTCAGTCACGTGATCAGGGCCTGCTGAGCTGCGTGATTACTGTCTGCTCATCTGCTTGACAATTGCCAGCTGAGCTGCACGATTCCTGCCTGTCATCTGCTTGACAATTGCCAGCTGTGCTGCGTAATTCCTGCCTGCTCAGCTGCTTGATTATCGCCAGCTGAGCAGCGTGATTCCTCACAGCTGAGTTCCATGATTATTGCCTGCTTACTGTTTGATTTATGCCTACTCAGCTCTTTGTTTATTGCCTCCAGAGGCACATGATCAGTGTATGATAGCAAACATGCTCAGCGCATGATCAGTCACATTGTCAGCGCCATTAAGTCACGTGATCACTACATGATAGTCATGTGATCAGTCCATGCTCAGTCACGGTATCAGTGCATGATGAGCCACGTGATCAGTGCATGATAGCCACGTGATCATTGCATGATAGCCACGTGATCAGTGCATGATCAGCCAGGTGATCAGTGAATGATTGCTACGTGATCAGTTCATGATTAGTCACGTGATCTGTGCATGACCAGGCAGGTGATCAGTGTATGATCAGCCACTTGAACAGTGCATGATAGCCACGTGATCAGTGCATGATCAGTCACCTGATGGGTGTATGATCAGTCACGTGACCGATACATGGTAGCTACATGATCATTGCATGATCATCCACGTGAGTAGTGCATGATAGCCACGTGATCAGTGCATGATCAGTGACATAATCAGTGCAGATCAGTCATGAAATCTGTGCATGACCAGGCACGGGATCAGTGTATGACCAGCCATGTGATCAGTGTATGATAGTCACGTGATCAGTGCATGATAAGTCACGTGATCAGTGCATGATCAGCCAGGTGATCAGTGAATGATTGCTACGTGATCAGTTCATGATTAGTCACGTGATCTGTGCATGACCAGGCTCGTGATCAGTGTATGACCAGCCATGTGATCAGTGTATGATAGTTAGGTGATCAGTGCATGATAAGTCAGGTGATCAGTGCATGATCAGTCAAGTGATCAGTGCATGATCAGCCACATGATCAGTGCATGATCAATTACGTCATCAGTGCATGATCAGTCACGTGACCAGTACATGGTAGCTGCGTGATGAGTGTATGACCAGCCAAGTGATCAGTGCATGATAGGCACGTTATCACTGCATGATCAGTGACGTGATCAGTGCATGATCAGTCACGTGATCAGTGCATGATCAGCCACGTGACCAGTGCATGATCAGTCACGTGACCAGTACATGGTAACTGCGTGATCATTTCATGATCAGCCAAGTGAGCAGTGCATGATAGCCACGTGATCAGTGCATGATCAGTCATGTGATCAGTACATGATCAGTCACGTGATCAGTGCATGATCATTTACGTGATCTGTGCATGATCAGTCACGTGACCAGTATATGGTAGCTACGTGACTATTCCATGACCAGCCAGGTGACAAGTGCATGATAGCCACCTGATGTGTGCATGATCAGTTATGTGAGCAGAATATGATCAGCCACGTGATCAGTGCATGAGTGCCACGTGATCAGTGCATGATCAGTCACGTGACAGGTGTGTGATAAGCCACGTGAACAGTGCATGTTCAGCCACGTGATCAGTGCATGATATCCACGTGATCAGTGCATGATCAGTTACGTGAACAGTGTATGATCAGCCACGTGAGCAGTGCATGGTCAGACACGTGAATAGTGTATGAACAAACAAGTGATCAGTGCATGATATCCACGTGATGAGTGCATGATCAGTCACGTGATATGTGTGTGATCAGCCACGTGATCAGTGCATGATGAGTCAGGTGATCAGTGCAGGATTATTACGTGATCAGTGCATGATCAGTCACGTGACCAGTACATGGTTGCTACGTGATCATTGCATGATCAGCCACGTGAGCAGTGCATGATACCCACGTGATCAGTGCATGATCAGTCACGTGATCAGTACATGATCAGTCACGTGAACAGTGCCTGATCATTTACGTGATCTGAGCATGATCAGTCACGTGACCAGTATATGGTAGCTATGTGAACATTGCATGACCAGCCAGGTGAGAAGTGCATGATAGCCACGTGATGTGTGCATGATCAGTTACGTGAGCAGAGTATGATCAGCCACGTGATCAGTGCATGAGTGCCACGTGATCAGTGCATATTCAGTCACGTGACAGGTGTGTGGTAAGCCACGTGAACAGTGCATGTTCAGCCACGTGATCAGTGCATGATATCCACGTGATCAGTGCATGATCAGTTACGTGAACAGTGTATGACCAGCCACGTGAGCAGTGCATGGTCAGACACGTGAACAGTGTATGATCAAACACGTGATCAGTGCATGATATCCACGGGATTAGTGCATGATCAGTCTCGTGAACAGTGCATGATCAGTCACGTGATCAGTGTATGATCAGCCACGTGATCAGCGCATGATAGCCACGTGATAAGTGCATGATCAGCCTCGTGACCAGTATATGGTAGCTACGTGAACATTGCATGATCAGCCATGTGATCTGTGCATGATAGCCACGTGATCACTGCATGATAGCCACGTGATCAGTGCATGATCAGTCACGTGATCAGTGCATGATCAGCCACGTGATCAGTGCATGACGAGGCACGTGATCAGTATGACCAGCCAAGTGATCAGTGCATGATAGCCACGTGATCAGTGCATGATCGTCAGGTTATCAGTGTATGATCAGCCACGTGATCAGTGCATGGTCAGACACGTGATCAGTGAATGATAGCCACGTGATCAGTGCATGATAGTCACGTGATCAGTGCATGACCAAGTACGTGATACGTGTGTGATCAGCCACGTGATCCGTGCATGATATCCACGTGATCAGTGAATGATAGCCACGTGATCAGTGAATGATAACCACGTGATCAGTGCATGATCAGAAACGTGATACGTGTGTGATCAGCCACGTGATCAGTGCATGATCAGTCACGTGACCAGTACATGGTTGCTACGTGATCATTGCATGATCAGCCACGTGAGCAGTGCATGATAGCCACGTGATCAGTGTGTGATCAGTCACATGATCAGTACATGATCAGTCTCGGGAACAGTGCATGATCATTTACGTGATCTGTGCATGATCAGTCGCGTGACCAGTATATGGTAGCTACGTGATCATTGCATGACGAGCCTCGTGTGCAGTGCATGATAGCCACGTGATGTGTGCATGATCAGTCACGTGATCAGTGCATGATCAGTCACGTGATCAGTGCATGATCAGCCACGTGACCAGTGCATGATCAGTCACGTGACCAGTACATGGTAGCTGCGTGATCATTTCATGATCAGCCAAGTGAGCAGTGCATGATAGCCACGTGATCAGTGCGTGATCAGTCATGTGATCAGTACATGATCAGTCACGTGATCAGTGCATGATCATTTACGTGATCTGTGCATGATCAGTCACGTGACCAGTATATGGTAGCTACGTGAATATTCCATGACCAGCCAGGTGACAAGTGCATGATAGCCACCTGATGTGTGCATGATCAGTTATGTGAGCAGAATATGATCAGCCACGTGATCAGTGCATGAGTGCCACGTGATCAGTGCATGATCAGTCACGTGACAGGTGTGTGATAAGCCACGTGAACAGTGCATGTTCAGCCACGTGATCAGTGCATGATATCCACGTGATCAGTGCATGATCAGTTACGTGAACAGTGTATGATCAGCCACGTGAGCAGTGCATGGTCAGACACGTGAACAGTGTATGAACAAACAAGTGATCAGTGCATGATATCCACGTGATGAGTGCATGATCAGTCACGTGATATGTGTGTGATCAGCCACGTGATCAGTGCATGATGAGTCAGGTGATCAGTGCAGGATTAATTACGTGATCAGTGCATGATCAGTCACGTGACCAGTACATGGTTGCTACGTGATCATTGCATGATCAACCACGTGAGCAGTGCATGATAGCCACGTGATCAGTGCATGATCAGTCACGTGATCAGTACATGATCAGTCAACTGAACAGTGCCTGATCATTTACGTGATCTGAGCATGATCAGTCACGTGACCAGTATATGGTAGCTATGTGAACATTGCATGACCAGCCAGGTGAGAAGTGCATGATAGCCACGTGATGTGTGCATGATCAGTTACGTGAGCAGAGTATGATCAGCCACGTGATCAGTGCATGAGTGCCACGTGATCAGTGCATATTCAGTCACCTGACAGGTGTGTGGTAAGCCACGTGAACAGTGCATGTTCAGCCACGTGATCAGTGCATGATATCCACGTGATCAGTGCATGATCAGTTACGTGAACAGTGTATGACCAGCCACGTGAGCAGTGCATGGTCAGACACGTGAACAGTGTATGATCAAACACGAGATCAGTGCATGATATCCACGGGATCAGTGCATGATCAGTCTCGTGAACAGTGCATGATCAGTCACGTGATCAGTGTATGATCAGCCACGTGATCAGTGCATGATAGCCACGTGATAAGTGCATGATCAGCCTCGTGACCAGTATATGGTAGCTACGTGAACATTGCATGATCAGCCATGTGATCTGTGCATGATAGCCACGTGATCACTGCATGATAGCCACGTGATCAGTGCATGATCAGTCACGTGATCAGTGCGTGATCAGTTACGTGAACAGTGTATGACCAGCCACGTGAGCAGTGCATGGTCAGACACGTGAACAGTGTATCATCAAACACGTGATCAGTGCATGATATCCACGTGATCTGTGCATGATGAGTCTCGTGAACAGTGCATGATCAGTCACGTGATCAGTGCATGATCAGCCACATGATCAGTGCATGATCAGTCACGTGACCAGTATATGGTAGCTACGTGAACATTGCATGATCAGCCATGTGATCTGTGCCTGATAGCCACGTGATCACTGCATGATAGCCACGTGATCAGTGCATGATCAGTCACGTGATCAGTGCATGATCGTCACGTTATCAGTGTATGATCAGCCACGTGATCAGTGCATGGTCAGACACGTGAACAGTGTATGATTGGCCACGTGATCAGTGCATGATATCCAAGTGATCAGTGCTTGATCAATCACGTGATCAGTGTATGATCAGCCAGGTGAACAGTGCATGCTCAGTCACGTGATCAGGGCCTGCTGAGCTGCGTGATTCCTGTCTGCTCATCTGCTTGACAATTGCCAGCTGAGCTGCATGATTCCTGCCTGTCATCTGCTTGACAATTGCCAGCTGTGCTGTGTAATTCCTGCCTGCTCAGCTGCTTGATTATTGCCAGCTGAGCAGCATGATTCCTCACAGCTGAGTTCCATGATTATTGCCTGCTGACTGTTTGATTTATGCCTACTCAGCTCTTTGTTTATTGCCTCCAGAGGCACATGATCAGTGTATGATTGCAAACATGCTCAGCGCATGATCAGTCACATGATCCGTGCCATTAAGTCACGTGATCACTACATGATAGTCATGTGATCAGTCCATGCTCAGTCACGGTATCAGTGCATGATCAGCCACGTGATCAGTGCATGATAGCCACGTGATCATTGCATGATAGCCACGTGATCAGTGCATGATCAGCCAGGTGATCAGTGAATGATTGCTACGTGATCAGTTCATGATTAGTCACGTGATCTGTGCATGACCAGGCAGGTGATCAGTGTATGATCAGCCACGTGAACAGTGCATGATAGCCACGTGATCAGTGCATGATCAGTCACCTGATGGGTGTATGATCAGTCACGTGACCGATACATGGTAGCTACATGATCATTGCATGATCAGCCACTTGAGTAGTGCATGATAGCCACGTGATCAGTGCATGATCAGTGATGTGATCAGGGCATGATCAGTCATGTAATCTGTGCATGACCAGGCACGTGATCAGTGTATGACCAGCCATGTGATCAGTGTATGATAGCCACGTGATCAGTGCATGATAAGTCACGTGATCAGTGCATGATCAGTCAAGTGATCAGTGCATGATCAGCCACATGATCAGTGCATGATCAATTACGTCATCAGTGCATGATCAGTCACGTGACCAGTACATGGTAGCTGCGTGATCAGTGTTTGACCAGCCAAGTGATCAGTGTATGACCAGCCAATTGATCAGTGCATGATAGCCACGTGATCAGTGCATGATCAGTCACGTGATCAGTGCATGATCAGCCACGTGATCAGTGCATGATCAGCCACATGATCAGTGCATGATCAATTACGTGAGCAGTGTATGATCAGCCACGTGATCAGTGCATGGTCAGACACGTGATCAGTGAATGATAGCCACGTGATCAGTGCATGATAGTCACGTGATCAGTGCATGACCAAGCACGTGATACGTGTGTGATCAGCCACGTGATCCGTGCATGATATCCACGTGATCAGTGAATGATAGCCACGTGATCAGTGCATGATAACCACGTGATCAGTGCATGATCAGAAACGTGATACGTGTGTGATCAGCCACGTGATCAGTGCATGATCAGTCACGTGACCAGTACATGGTTGCTACGTGATCATTGCATGATCAGCCACGTGAGCAGTGCATGATAGCCACGTGATCAGTGTGTGATCAGTCACATGATCAGTACATGATCAGTCACGTGAACAGTGCATGATCATTTACGTGATCTGTGCATGATCAGTCACGTGACCAGTATATTGTACCTACGTGAACATTGCATGACCAGCCAGGTGAGAAGTGCATGATAGCCACCTGATGTGTGCATGATCAGTTACATGAGCAGAATATGATCAGCCACGTGATCAGTGCATGAGGGCCACGTGATCAGTGCATGATCAGTCACGTGACAGGTGTGTGATGAGCCACGTGAACAGTGCATGTTCAGCCACGTGATCAGTGCATGATATCCACGTGATCAGTGCATGATCAGTTACGTGAACAGTGTATGATCAGCCACGTGAGCAGTGCATGGTCAGACACGTGAACAGTGTATGATCAAACACGTGATCAGTGCATGATATCCACGGGATCAGTGCATGATCAGTCTCGTGAACAGTGCATGATCAGTCACGTGATCAGTGTATGATCAGCCACGTGATCAGTGCATGATAGCCACGTGATCAGTGCATGATCAGCCACGTGATCAGTGTATGATCAGCCACTTGATCAGTGCATGATCAATTACGTGATCAGTGCATGATCAGTCATGTGACCAGTGCATGGTAGCTACGTGAACACTGTATGATCAGCCACGTAAGCAGTGCATGATAGACACGTGATCAGTGCATGATCAATCACGTGATCAGTACAATATCAGTCACGTGATCAGTGCATGATCAATTACGTTACCATTGCATGATCAGTCACGTGACCAGTACATGTAAGCTACGTGATCATTGCAGGATCAGCCACGTGAGCACTGCATGATAGACACGTGAACAGTGTATGATCAGCCACGTGATCAGTGCATGATACCTACGTGATCAGTGCATGATCAGTCAAGTGATCAGTTTGAGAACAGTCACGTGATCAGTGCATGATGAGCCACATGATCAGTGCTGGATCAATTACATGATCAGTGCATGATCAGTCAGGTGACCAGTACATGGTTGCTACATGATCATTGCATGATCACCCACGTGAGGAGAGCATGATAGCCACGTGATCAGTGCATGATCAGTCACGTGATCAGTACATGATCAGTCTCGGGAACAGTGCATGATCATTTACGTGATCTGTGCATGATCAGTCGCGTGACCAGTATATGGTAGCTACGTGATCATTGCATGACGAGCCACGTGTGCAGTGCATGATAGCCACGTGATGTGTGCATGATCAGTCACGTGATCAGTGCATGATCAGCCACGTGATCAGTGCATGACCAGTCACGTGATTAGTGCATGATCAGCCACGTGATCAGTGCATGATCAATTACGTGATCAGTGCATGATCAGTCACGTGACCAGTACATGGTAGCTACATGATCATTGCATGATCAGCCACGTGATCAGTGCATGATCAGTCACGTGATCAGTGTATGATCAGCCACTTGATCAGTGCATGATCAATTACGTGATCAGTGCATGATAGTCACGTGACCAGTACATGGTAGCTACGTGATCATTGCATGATCAGCCATGTGAACCGTGCATGATAGCAACGAGATCAGTGCATGATCACTCACGTGATCAGTGCATGATCAGTCACGTGAACAGTGCATGATAAGTCACCTGATCAGTGTATGATCAATTACGTGATCAGTGCATGATCACTCACGTGACCAGTACATGGTAGCTACGTGATCATTGCATGATCAGCCACGTGAGCAGTGCATGATAGCCGCGTGATCACTGCATGACCTGTCACATGGTCAGTGTATGTTTATCCACGTGATCAGTGCATGGGCAGTCAGGTGATAAGTGCATGATCATCCACGTGATCAGTGCATGTGGAGTCATGTAGTCAATGCATGATAGCGCCGTGATCACTGCACGATCAGTCCCGTGATGAGTGTATGATCAGTCACGTGATCAGTACATGATCAGTCATGTGAACAGTGCATTATCATTTACGTGATCTGTGCATGATCAGTCACGTGACCAGTATATGGTAGCTTCTTGATCATTCCATGACGAACCACGTGAGCAGTGCCTGATAGCCACGTGATGTGTGCATGATCAGTCCCGTGATCAGGGCATGATCAGTCACGTGATCAGTGCATGATCAGCCACGTGACCAGTGCATGATCAGTCACGTGACCAGTACATGGTAGCTGCGTGATCATTTCATGATCAGCCAAGTGAGCAGTGCATGACAGCCACGTGATCAGTGCGTGATCAGTCATGTGATCAGTACATGATCAGTCACGTGATCAGTGCATGATCATTTACGTGATCTGTGCATGATCAGTCACGTGACCAGTATATGGTAGCTACGTGAATATTCCATGACCAGCCAGGTGACAAGTGCATGATAGCCACCTGATGTGTGCATGATCAGTTATGTGAGCAGAATATGATCAGCCACGTGATCAGTGCATGAGTGCCACGTGATCAGTGCATGATCAGTCACGTGGCAGGTGTGTGATAAGCCACGTGAACAGTGCATGTTCAGCCACGTGATCAGTGCATGATATCCACGTGATCAGTGCATGATCAGTTACGTGAACAGTATATGATCAGCCACGTGAGCAGTGCATGGTCAGACACGTGAACAGTGTATGATCAAACAAGTGATCAGTGCATGATATCCACGGGATCAGTGCATGATCAGTCTCATGAAGAGTGCATGATCAGTCACGTGATCAGTGCATGATCAGTCACGTGATCAGTGCATGATCAGCCACGTGATCAGTGCATGATCAGTGCATGATCAATTACGTGAGCACTGTATGATCAGCCACGTGATCAGTGCTTGGTCAGACACGTGATCTGTGAATGATAGCCACGTGATCAGTGCATGATAGTCACGTGATCAGTGCATGACCAAGCACGTGATACGTGTGTGATCAGCCACGTGATCAGTGCATGATCAGTCACGTGACCAGTACATGGTTGCTACGTGATCACTGCATCATCAGCCACGTGAGCAGTGCATGATAGCCACGTGATCAGTGTGTGATCAGTCACATGATCAGTACATGATCAGTCACATGAACAGTGCATGATCATTTACGTGATCTGTGCATGATCAGTCACGTGACCAGTATATTGTACCTACGTGAACATTGCATGACCAGCCAGGTGAGAAGTGCATGATAGCCACCTGATGTGTGCATGATCAGTTACGTGAGCAGAATATGATCAGCCACGTGATCAGTGCATGAGGGCCACGTGATCAGTGCATGATCAGTCACGTGGCAGGTGTGTGATAAGCCACGTGAACAGTGCATGTTCAGCCACGTGATCAGTGCATGATATCCACGTGATCAGTGCATGATCAGTTACGTGAACAGTGTATGATCAGCCACGTGAGCAGTGCATGGTCAGACACGTGAACAGTGTATGATCAAACACGTGATCAGTGCATGATATCCACGGGATCAGTGCATGATCAGTCTCGTGAACAGTGCATGATCTGTCACGTGATCAGTGTATGATCAGCCACGTGATCAGTGCATGATAGCCACGTGATCAGTGCATGATCAGCCACGTGATCAGTGTATGATCAGCCACTTGATCAGTGCATGATCAATTACGTGATCAGTGCATGATCAGTCATGTGACCAGTACATGGTAGCTATGTGAACATTGTATGATCAGCCACGTAAGCAGTGCATGATAGACACGTGATCAGTGCATGATCAATCACGTGATCAGTACAATATCAATCACGTGAATAGTGCATGATCAATTATGTTACCATTGCATGATCAGTCACGTGACCAGTACATATAAGCTACGAGATCATGGCAGGATCAGCCACGTGAGCACTGCATGATAGACACATGAACAGTGTATGATCAGCCACGTGATCAGTGCATGATACCTACGTGATCAGTGCATGATCAGTCAAGTGATCAGTTTGAGAACAGTCACGTGATCAGTGCATGATGAGCCACATGATCAGTGCTGGATCAATTACATGATCAGTGCATGATCAGTCAGGTGACCAGTACATGGTTGCTACATGATCATTGCATGATCACCCACGTGAGGAGAGCATGATAGCCACGTGATCAGTGCATGATCAGTCACGTGATCAGTACATGATCAGTCTCGGGAACAGTGCATGATCATTTACGTGATCTGTGCATGATCAGTCGCGTGACCAGTATATGGTAGCTACGTGATCATTGCATGAAGAGCCACGTGTGCAGTGCATGATAGCCACGTGATGTGTGCATGATCAGTCACGTGATCAGTGCATGATCAGCCACGTGATCAGTGCATGACCAGTCACGTGATTAGTGCATGATCAGCCACGTGATCAGTGCATGATCAATTACGTGATCAGTGCATGATCAGTCACGTGACCAGTACATGGTAGCTACATGATCATTGCAGGATCAGCCACGTGATCAGTGCATGATCAGTCACGTGATCAGTGTATGATCAGCCACTTGATCAGTGCATGATCAATTACGTGATCAGTGCATGATAGTCACGTGACCAGTACATGGTAGCTACGTGATCATTGCATGATCAGCCATGTGAACCATGCATGATAGCAACGAGATCAGTGCATGATCACTCACGTGATCAGTGCATGATCAGTCACGTGAACAGTGCATGATAAGTCACGTGACCAGTACATGGTAGCTACGTGATCATTGCATGATCAGCCATGTGAACCGTGCATGATAGCAACGAGATCAGTGCATGATCACTCACGTGATCAGTGCATGATCAGTCACGTGAACAGTGCATGATAAGTCACCCGATCAGTGTATGATCAATTACGTGATCAGTGCATGATCACTCACGTGACCAGTACATGGTAGCTACGTGATCATTGCATGATCAGCCACGTGAGCAGTGCATGATAGCCGCGTGATCACTGCATGACCTGTCACATGGTCAGTGTATGTTTATCCACGTGATCAGTGCATGGGCAGTCAGGTGATAAGTGCATGATCATCCACGTGATCAGTGCATGTGGAGTCATGTAGTCAATGCATGATAGCGCCGTGATCACTGCACGATCAGTCCCGTGATGAGTGTATGATCAGTCACGTGATCAGTACATGATCAGTCACGTGAACAGTGCATTATCATTTACGTGATCTGTGCATGATCAGTCACGTGACCAGTATATGGTAGCTTCTTGATCATTCCATGACGAACCACGTGAGCAGTGCCTGATAGCCACGTGATGTGTGCATGATGAGTTACATGAGCAGAGTATGATCAGCCACGTGATCAGTGCATGAGTGCCACGTGATCAGTGCATGATATGTCATGTGACAGGTGTGTGATCAGCCACGTGAACCGTGCATGTTCAGCCACGTATTCAGTGCATGATAGCCACGTGATCAGTGCATGATCAGTTACGTGATCAGTGCATGATCAGTTACGTGAGAAGTGTATGATCAGCCACGTGATCAGTGCATGGTCAGACACGTGAACAGTGTATGATTAGCCACGTGATCAGTGCATGATATCCAAGTGATCAGTGCTTGATCAGCTACGTGAGAAGTGTATGATCAGCCACGTGATCAGTGCATGGTCAGACACGTGAACAGTGTATGATTAGCCACGTGATCAGTGCATGATATCCAAGTGATCAGTGCTTGATCAATCACGTGATCTGTGTATGATCAGCCAGGTGAACAGTGCATGCTCAGTCACGTGATCAGGGCCTGCTGAGCTGCGTGATTACTGTCTGCTCATCTGCTTGACAATTGCCAGCTGAGCTGCACGATTCCTGCCTGTCATCTGCTTGACAATTGCCAGCTGTGCTGCGTAATTCCTGCCTGCTCAGCTGCTTGATTATTGCCAGCTGAGCAGCATGATTCCTCACAGCTGAGTTCCATGATTATTGCCTGCTGACTGTTTGATTTATGCCTACTCAGCTCTTTGTTTATTGCCTCCAGAGGCACATGATCAGTGTATGATAGCAAACATGCTCAGCGCATGATCAGTCACATTGTCAGCGCCATTAAGTCACGTGATCACTACATGATAGTCATGTGATCAGTCCATGCTCAGTCACGGTATCAGTGCATGATGAGCCACGTGATCAGTGCATGATAGCCACGTGATCATTGCATGATAGCCACGTGATCAGTGCATGATCAGCCAGGTGATCAGTGAATGATTGCTACGTGATCAGTTCATGATTAGTCACGTGATCTGTGCATGACCAGGCAGGTGATCAGTGTATGATCAGCCACTTGAACAGTGCATGATAGCCACGTGATCAGTGCATGATCAGTCACATGATGGGTGTATGATCAGTCACGTGACCGGTACATGGTAGCTACATGATCATTGCATGATCATCCACGTGAGTAGTGCATGATAGCCACGTGATCAGTGCATGATCAGTGACGTGATCAGTGCATGATCAGTCATGTAATCTGTGCATGACCAGACACGGGATCAGTGTATGACCAGCCATGTGATCAGTGTATGATAGTCACGTGATCAGTGCATGGTAAGTCACGTGATCAGTGCATGATCAGCCAGGTGATCAGTGAATGATTGCTACATGATCAGTTCATGATTAGTCACGTAATCTGTGCATGACCAGGCACGTGATCAGTGTATGACGAGCCATGTGATCAGTGTATGATAGCCAGGTGATCAGTGCATGATAAGTCACGTGATCAGTACATGGTAGCTGCGTGATGAGTGTATGACCAGCCAAGTGATCAGTGCATGATAGGCACGTTATCACTGCATGATCAGTGACGTGATCAGTGCATGATCAGTCACGTGATCAGTGCATGATCAGCCACGTGACCAGTGCATGATCAGTCACGTGACCAGTACATGGTAAGTGCGTGATCATTTCATGATCAGCCAAGTGAGCAGTGCATGATAGCCACGTGATCAGTGCATGATCAGTCATGTGATCAGTACATGATCAGTCACGTGATCAGTGCATGATCAATTACGTGATCTGTGCATGATCAGTCACGTGACCAGTATATGGTAGCTACGTGACTATTCCATGACCAGCCAGGTGACAAGTGCATGACAGCCACCTGATGTGTGCATGATCAGTTATGTGAGCAGAATATGATCAGCCACGTGATCAGTGCATGAGTGCCATGTGATCAGTGCATGATCAGTCACGTGACAGGTGTGTGATAAGCCACGTGAACAGTGCATGTTCAGCCACGTGATCAGTGCATGATATCCACGTGATCAGTGCATGATCAGTTACGTGAACAGTGTATGATCAGCCACGTGAGCAGTGCATGGTCAGACACGTGAATAGTGTATGAACAAACAAGTGATCAGTGCATGATATCCACGTGATGAGTGCATGATCAGTCACGTGATATGTGTGTGATCAGCCACGTGATCAGTGCATGATGAGTCAGGTGATCAGTGCAGGATTAATTACGTGATCAGTGCATGATCAGTCACGTGACCAGTACATGGTTGCTACGTGATCATTGCATGATCAGCCACGTGAGCAGTGCATGATACCCACGTGATCAGTGCATGATCAGTCACGTGATCAGTACATGATCAGTCACGTGAACAGTGCCTGATCATTTACGTGATCTGAGCATGATCAGTCACGTGACCAGTATATGGTAGCTATGTGAACATTGCATGACCAGCCAGGTGAGAAGTGCATGATAGCCACGTGATGTGTGCATGATCAGTTACGTGAGCAGAGTATGATCAGCCACGTGATCAGTGCATGAGTGCCACGTGATCAGTGCATATTCAGTCACGTGACAGGTGTGTGGTAAGCCACGTGAACAGTGCATGTTCAGCCACGTGATCAGTGCATGATATCCACGTGATCAGTGCATGATCAGTTACGTGAACAGTGTATGACCAGCCACGTGAGCAGTGCATGGTCAGACACGTGAACAGTGTATGATCAAACACGTGATCAGTGCATGATATCCACGGGATCAGTGCATGATCAGTCTCGTGAACAGTGCATGGTAACTGCGTGATCATTTCATGATCAGCCAAGTGAGCAGTGCATGATAGCCACGTGATCAGTGCGTGATCAGTCATGTGATCAGTAAATCATCAGTCACGTGATCAGTGCATGATCATTTAGGTCATCTGTGCATGATCAGTCACGTGACCAGTATATGGTAGCTACGTGACTATTCCATGACCAGCCAGGTGACAAGTGCATGATAGCCACCTGATGTGTGCATGATCAGTTATGTGAGCAGAATATGATCAGCCACGTGATCAGTGCATGAGTGCCACGTGATCAGTGCATGATCAGTCACGTGACAGGTGTGTGATAAGCCACGTGAACAGTGCATGTTCAGCCACGTGATCAGTGCATGATATCCACGTGATCAGTGCATGATCAGTTACGTGAACAGTGTATGATCAGCCACGTGAGCAGTGCATGGTCAGATACGTGAATAGTGTATGAACAAACAAGTGATCAGTGCATGATATCCACGTGATGAGTGCATGATCAGTCACGTGATATGTGTGTGATCAGCCACGTGATCAGTGCATGATGAGTCAGGTGATCAGTGCAGGATTAATTACGTGATCAGTGCATGATCAGTCACGTGACCAGTACATGGTTGCTACGTGATCATTGCATGATCAGCCACGTGAGCAGTGCATGATACCCACGTGATCAGTGCATGATCAGTCACGTGATCAGTACATGATCAGTCACGTGAACAGTGCCTGATCATTTACGTGATCTGAGCATGATCAGTCAGTGACCAGTATATGGTAGCTATGTGAACATTGCATGACCAGCCAGGTGAAAAGTGCATGATAGCCACGTGATGTGTGCATGATCAGTTACGTGAGCAGAGTATGATCAGCCACGTGATCAGTGCATGAGTGCCACGTGATCAGTGCATATTCAGTCACGTGACAGGTGTGTGGTAAGCCACGTGAACAGTGCATGTTCAGCCACGTGATCAGTGCATGATATCCACGTGATCAGTGCATGATCAGTTACGTGAACAGTGTATGACCAGCCACGTGAGCAGTGCATGGTCAGACACGTGAACAGTGTATGATCAAACACGTGATCAGTGCATGATATCCACGGGATCAGTGCATGATCAGTCTCGTGAACAGTGCATGATCAGTCACGTGATCAGTGTATGATCAGCCACGTGATCAGTGCATGATAGCCACGTTATCAGTGCATGATCAGCCACGTGACCAGTATATGGTAGCTACGTGAACATTGCATGATCAGCCATGTGATCTGTGCATGATAGCCACGTGATCACTGCATGATAGCCACGTGATCAGTGCATGATGAGTCACGTGATCAGTGCATGACCAGCCACGTGATCAGTGCATGACGAGGCACGTGATCAGTATGACCAGCCAAGTGATCAGTGCATGATAGCCCCGTGATCAGTGCATGAACGTCAGGTTATCAGTGTATGATCAGCCACGTGATCAGTGCATGGTCAGACACGTGAACAGTGTATGATTAGCCACGTGATCAGTGCATGATATCCAAGTGATCAGTGCTTGATCAATCACGTGATCAGTGTATGATCAGCCAGGTGAACAGTGCATGCTCAGTCACGTGATCAGGGCCTGCTGAGCTGCGTGATTCCTGTCTGCTCATCTGCTTGACAATTGCCAGCTGAGCTGCATGATTCCTGCCTGTCATCTGCTTGACAATTGCCAGCTGTGCTGTGTAATTCCTGCCTGCTCAGCTGCTTGATTATTGCCAGCTGAGCAGCATGATTCCTCACAGCTGAGTTCCATGATTATTGCCTGCTGACTGTTTGATTTATGCCTACTCAGCTCTTTGTTTATTGCCTCCAGAGGCACATGATCAGTGTATGATAGCAAACATGCTCAGCACATGATCAGTCACATGATCCGCGCCATTAAGTCACGTGATCACTACATGATAGTCATGTGATCAGTCCATGCTCAGTCACGGTATCAGTGCATGATCAGCCACGTGATCAGTGCATGATAGCCACGTGATCATTGCATGATAGCCACGTGATCAGTGCATGATCAGCCAGGTGATCAGTGAATGATTGCTACGTGATCAGTTCATGATTAGTCACGTGATCTGTGCATGACCAGGCAGGTGATCAGTGTATGATCAGCCACATGAACAGTGCATGATAGCCACGTGATCAGTGCATGATCAGTCACCTGATGGGTGTATGATCAGTCACGTGACCGATACATGGTAGCTACATGATCATTGCATGATCAGCCACTTGAGTAGTGCATGATAGCCACGTGATCAGTGCATGATCAGTGATGTGATCAGGGCATGATCAGTCATGTAATCTGTGCATGACCAGGCACGTGATCAGTGTATGACCAGCCATGTGATCAGTGTATGATAGCCACGTGATCAGTGCATGATAAGTCACGTGATCAGTGCATGATCAGTCAAGTGATCAGTGCATGATCAGCCACATGATCAGTGCATGATCAATTACGTCATCAGTGCATGATCAGTCACGTGACCAGTACATGGTAGCTGCGTGATCAGTGTATGACCAGCCAAGTGATCAGTGCATGATAGCCACGTGATCAGTGCATGATCAGTCACGTGATCAGTGCATGATCAGTCACGTGATCAGTGCATGATCAGCCACGTGATCAGTGCATGATCAGCCACATGATCAGTGCATGATCAATTACGTGAGCAGTGTATGATCAGCCACGTGATCAGTGCATGGTCAGACACGTGATCAGTGAATGATAGCCACGTGATCAGTGCATGATAGTCACGTGATCAGTGCATGACCAAGCACGTGATACGTGTGTGATCAGCCACGTGATCCGGGCATGATATACACGTGATCAGTGAATGATAGCCACGTGATCAGTGCATGATAACCACGTGATCAGTGCATGATCAGAATCGTGATACGTGTGTGATCAGCCACGTGATCAGTGCATGATCAGTCACGTGACCAGTACATGGTTGCTCTGTGATCATTGCATGATCAGCCACGTGAGCAGTGCATGATAGCCACGTGATCAGTGTGTGATCAGTCACATGATCAGTACATGATCAGTCAGGTGAACAGTGCATGATCATTTACGTGATCTGTGCATGATCAGTCACGTGACCAGTATATTGTACCTACGTGAACATTGCATGACCAGCCAGGTGAGAAGTGCATGATAGCCACCTGATGTGTGCATGATCAGTACGTGAGCAGAATATGATCAGCCACGTGATCAGTGCATGAGGGCCACGTGAACAGTGCATGATCAGTCACGTGACAGGTGTGTGATAAGCCACGTGAACAGTGCATGTTCAGCCACGTGATCAGTGCATGATATCCACGTGATCAGTGCATGATCAGTTACGTGAACAGTGTATGATCAGCCACGTGAGCAGTGCATGGTCAGACACGTGAACAGGGTATGATCAAACACGTGATCAGTGCATGATATCCACGGGATCAGTGCATGATCAGTCTCGTGAAGAGTGCATGATCAGTCACGTGATCAGTGCATGATCAGTCACGTGATCAGTGCATGATCAGCCACGTGATCAGTGCATGATCAGCCACATGATCAGTGCATGATCAATTACGTGAGCAGTGTATGATCAGCCACGTGATCAGTGCAGGGTCAGACACGTGATCAGTGAATGATAGCCACGTGATCAGTGCATGATAGTCACGTGATCAGTGCATGACCAAGCACGTGATACGTGTGTGATCAGCCACCTGATCCGTGCATGATATCCACGTGATCAGTGAATGATAGCCACGTGATCAGTGCATGATAACCACGTGATCAGTGCATGATCAGAAACGTGATACGTGTGTGATCAGCCACGTGATCAGTGCATGATCAGTCACGTGACCAGTACATGGTTGCTACGTGATCATTGCATGATCAGCCACGTGAGCAGTGCATGATAGCCACGTGATCAGTGTGTGATCAGTCACATGATCAGTACATGATCAGTCATGTGAACAGTGCATGATCATTTACGTGATCTGTGCATGATCAGTCACGTGACCAGTATATTGTACCTACGTGAACATTGCATGACCAGCCAGGTGAGAAGTGCATGATAGCCACCTGATGTGTGCATGATCAGTTACGTGAGCAGAATATGATCAGCCACGTGATCAGTGCATGAGGGCCACGTGATCAGTGCATGATCAGTCACGTGATAGGTGTGTGATAAGCCACGTGAACAGTGCATGTTCAGCCACGTGATCAGTGCATGATATCCACGTGATCAGTGCATGATCAGTTACGTGAACAGTATATGATCAGCCACGTGAGCAGTGCATGGTCAGACACGTGAACAGTGTATGATCAAACAAGTGATCAGTGCATGATATCCACGGGATCAGTGCATGATCAGTCTCATGAAGAGTGCATGATCAGTCACGTGATCAGTGCATGATCAGTCACGTGATCAGTGCATGATCAGCCACGTGATCAGTGCATGATCAGTGCATGATCAATTACGTGAGCACTGTATGATCAGCCACGTGATCAGTGCTTGGTCAGACACGTGATCTGTGAATGATAGCCACGTGATCAGTGCATGATAGTCACGTGATCAGTGCATGACCAAGCACGTGATACGTGTGTGATCAGCCACGTGATCAGTGCATGATCAGTCACGTGACCAGTACATGGTTGCTACGTGATCACTGCATCATCAGCCACGTGAGCAGTGCATGATAGCCACGTGATCAGTGTGTGATCAGTCACATGATCAGTACATGATCAGTCACATGAACAGTGCATGATCATTTACGTGATCTGTGCATGATCAGTCACGTGACCAGTATATTGTACCTACGTGAACATTGCATGACCAGCCAGGTGAGAAGTGCATGATAGCCACCTGATGTGTGCAGGATCAGTTACGTGAGCAGAATATGATCAGCCACGTGATCAGTGCATGAGGGCCACGTGATCAGTGCATGATCAGTCACGTGGCAGGTGTGTGATAAGCCACGTGAACAGTGCATGTTCAGCCACGTGATCAGTGCATGATATCCACGTGATCAGTGCATGATCAGTTACGTGAACAGTGTATGATCAGCCACGTGAGCAGTGCATGGTCAGACACGTGAACAGTGTATGATCAAACACGTGATCAGTGCATGATATCCACGGGATCAGTGCATGATCAGTCTCGTGAACAGTGCATGATCTGTCACGTGATCAGTGTATGATCAGCCACGTGATCAGTGCATGATAGCCACGTGATCAGTGCATGATCAGCCACGTGATCAGTGTATGATCAGCCACTTGATCAGTGCATGATCAATTACGTGATCAGTGCATGATCAGTCATGTGACCAGTACATGGTAGCTATGTGAACATTGTATGATCAGCCACGTAAGCAGTGCATGATAGACACGTGATCAGTGCATGATCAATCACGTGATCAGTACAATATCAATCACGTGAATAGTGCATGATCAATTATGTTACCATTGCATGATCAGTCACGTGACCAGTACATATAAGCTACGAGATCATGGCAGGATCAGCCACGTGAGCACTGCATGATAGACACATGAACAGTGTATGATCAGCCACGTGATCAGTGCATGATACCTACGTGATCAGTGCATGATCAGTCAAGTGATCAGTTTGAGAACAGTCACGTGATCAGTGCATGATGAGCCACATGATCAGTGCTGGATCAATTACATGATCAGTGCATGATCAGTCAGGTGACCAGTACATGGTTGCTACATGATCATTGCATGATCACCCACGTGAGGAGAGCATGATAGCCACGTGATCAGTGCATGATCAGTCACGTGATCAGTACATGATCAGTCTCGGGAACAGTGCATGATCATTTACGTGATCTGTGCATGATCAGTCGCGTGACCAGTATATGGTAGCTACGTGATCATTGCATGAAGAGCCACGTGTGCAGTGCATGATAGCCACGTGATGTGTGCATGATCAGTCACGTGATCAGTGCATGATCAGCCACGTGATCAGTGCATGACCAGTCACGTGATTAGTGCATGATCAGCCACGTGATCAGTGCATGATCAATTACGTGATCAGTGCATGATCAGTCACGTGACCAGTACATGGTAGCTACATGATCATTGCAGGATCAGCCACGTGATCAGTGCATGATCAGTCACGTGATCAGTGTATGATCAGCCACTTGATCAGTGCATGATCAATTACGTGATCAGTGCATGATAGTCACGTGACCAGTACATGGTAGCTACGTGATCATTGCATGATCAGCCATGTGAACCATGCATGATAGCAACGAGATCAGTGCATGATCACTCACGTGATCAGTGCATGATCAGTCACGTGAACAGTGCATGATAAGTCACGTGACCAGTACATGGTAGCTACGTGATCATTGCATGATCAGCCATGTGAACCGTGCATGATAGCAACGAGATCAGTGCATGATCACTCACGTGATCAGTGCATGATCAGTCACGTGAACAGTGCATGATAAGTCACCCGATCAGTGTATGATCAATTACGTGATCAGTGCATGATCACTCACGTGACCAGTACATGGTAGCTACGTGATCATTGCATGATCAGCCACGTGAGCAGTGCATGATAGCCGCGTGATCACTGCATGACCTGTCACATGGTCAGTGTATGTTTATCCACGTGATCAGTGCATGGGCAGTCAGGTGATAAGTGCATGATCATCCACGTGATCAGTGCATGTGGAGTCATGTAGTCAATGCATGATAGCGCCGTGATCACTGCACGATCAGTCCCGTGATGAGTGTATGATCAGTCACGTGATCAGTACATGATCAGTCACGTGAACAGTGCATTATCATTTACGTGATCTGTGCATGATCAGTCACGTGACCAGTATATGGTAGCTTCTTGATCATTCCATGACGAACCACGTGAGCAGTGCCTGATAGCCACGTGATGTGTGCATGATGAGTTACATGAGCAGAGTATGATCAGCCACGTGATCAGTGCATGAGTGCCACGTGATCAGTGCATGATATGTCATGTGACAGGTGTGTGATCAGCCACGTGAACCGTGCATGTTCAGCCACGTATTCAGTGCATGATAGCCACGTGATCAGTGCATGATCAGTTACGTGATCAGTGCATGATCAGTTACGTGAGAAGTGTATGATCAGCCACGTGATCAGTGCATGGTCAGACACGTGAACAGTGTATGATTAGCCACGTGATCAGTGCATGATATCCAAGTGATCAGTGCTTGATCAGCTACGTGAGAAGTGTATGATCAGCCACGTGATCAGTGCATGGTCAGACACGTGAACAGTGTATGATTAGCCACGTGATCAGTGCATGATATCCAAGTGATCAGTGCTTGATCAATCACGTGATCTGTGTATGATCAGCCAGGTGAACAGTGCATGCTCAGTCACGTGATCAGGGCCTGCTGAGCTGCGTGATTACTGTCTGCTCATCTGCTTGACAATTGCCAGCTGAGCTGCACGATTCCTGCCTGTCATCTGCTTGACAATTGCCAGCTGTGCTGCGTAATTCCTGCCTGCTCAGCTGCTTGATTATTGCCAGCTGAGCAGCATGATTCCTCACAGCTGAGTTCCATGATTATTGCCTGCTGACTGTTTGATTTATGCCTACTCAGCTCTTTGTTTATTGCCTCCAGAGGCACATGATCAGTGTATGATAGCAAACATGCTCAGCGCATGATCAGTCACATTGTCAGCGCCATTAAGTCACGTGATCACTACATGATAGTCATGTGATCAGTCCATGCTCAGTCACGGTATCAGTGCATGATGAGCCACGTGATCAGTGCATGATAGCCACGTGATCATTGCATGATAGCCACGTGATCAGTGCATGATCAGCCAGGTGATCAGTGAATGATTGCTACGTGATCAGTTCATGATTAGTCACGTGATCTGTGCATGACCAGGCAGGTGATCAGTGTATGATCAGCCACTTGAACAGTGCATGATAGCCACGTGATCAGTGCATGATCAGTCACATGATGGGTGTATGATCAGTCACGTGACCGGTACATGGTAGCTACATGATCATTGCATGATCATCCACGTGAGTAGTGCATGATAGCCACGTGATCAGTGCATGATCAGTGACGTGATCAGTGCATGATCAGTCATGTAATCTGTGCATGACCAGACACGGGATCAGTGTATGACCAGCCATGTGATCAGTGTATGATAGTCACGTGATCAGTGCATGGTAAGTCACGTGATCAGTGCATGATCAGCCAGGTGATCAGTGAATGATTGCTACATGATCAGTTCATGATTAGTCACGTAATCTGTGCATGACCAGGCACGTGATCAGTGTATGACGAGCCATGTGATCAGTGTATGATAGCCAGGTGATCAGTGCATGATAAGTCACGTGATCAGTACATGGTAGCTGCGTGATGAGTGTATGACCAGCCAAGTGATCAGTGCATGATAGGCACGTTATCACTGCATGATCAGTGACGTGATCAGTGCATGATCAGTCACGTGATCAGTGCATGATCAGCCACGTGACCAGTGCATGATCAGTCACGTGACCAGTACATGGTAAGTGCGTGATCATTTCATGATCAGCCAAGTGAGCAGTGCATGATAGCCACGTGATCAGTGCATGATCAGTCATGTGATCAGTACATGATCAGTCACGTGATCAGTGCATGATCAATTACGTGATCTGTGCATGATCAGTCACGTGACCAGTATATGGTAGCTACGTGACTATTCCATGACCAGCCAGGTGACAAGTGCATGACAGCCACCTGATGTGTGCATGATCAGTTATGTGAGCAGAATATGATCAGCCACGTGATCAGTGCATGAGTGCCACGTGATCAGTGCATGATCAGTCACGTGACAGGTGTGTGATAAGCCACGTGAACAGTGCATGTTCAGCCACGTGATCAGTGCATGATATCCACGTGATCAGTGCATGATCAGTTACGTGAACAGTGTATGATCAGCCACGTGAGCAGTGCATGGTCAGACACGTGAATAGTGTATGAACAAACAAGTGATCAGTGCATGATATCCACGTGATGAGTGCATGATCAGTCACGTGATATGTGTGTGATCAGCCACGTGATCAGTGCATGATGAGTCAGGTGATCAGTGCAGGATTAATTACGTGATCAGTGCATGATCAGTCACGTGACCAGTACATGGTTGCTACGTGATCATTGCATGATCAGCCACGTGAGCAGTGCATGATACCCACGTGATCAGTGCATGATCAGTCACGTGATCAGTACATGATCAGTCACGTGAACAGTGCCTGATCATTTACGTGATCTGAGCATGATCAGTCACGTGACCAGTATATGGTAGCTATGTGAACATTGCATGACCAGCCAGGTGAGAAGTGCATGATAGCCACGTGATGTGTGCATGATCAGTTACGTGAGCAGAGTATGATCAGCCACGTGATCAGTGCATGAGTGCCACGTGATCAGTGCATATTCAGTCACGTGACAGGTGTGTGGTAAGCCACGTGAACAGTGCATGTTCAGCCACGTGATCAGTGCATGATATCCACGTGATCAGTGCATGATCAGTTACGTGAACAGTGTATGACCAGCCACGTGAGCAGTGCATGGTCAGACACGTGAACAGTGTATGATCAAACACGTGATCAGTGCATGATATCCACGGGATCAGTGCATGATCAGTCTCGTGAACAGTGCATGGTAACTGCGTGATCATTTCATGATCAGCCAAGTGAGCAGTGCATGATAGCCACGTGATCAGTGCGTGATCAGTCATGTGATCAGTAAATCATCAGTCACGTGATCAGTGCATGATCATTTAGGTCATCTGTGCATGATCAGTCACGTGACCAGTATATGGTAGCTACGTGACTATTCCATGACCAGCCAGGTGACAAGTGCATGATAGCCACCTGATGTGTGCATGATCAGTTATGTGAGCAGAATATGATCAGCCACGTGATCAGTGCATGAGTGCCACGTGATCAGTGCATGATCAGTCACGTGACAGGTGTGTGATAAGCCACGTGAACAGTGCATGTTCAGCCACGTGATCAGTGCATGATATCCACGTGATCAGTGCATGATCAGTTACGTGAACAGTGTATGATCAGCCACGTGAGCAGTGCATGGTCAGATACGTGAATAGTGTATGAACAAACAAGTGATCAGTGCATGATATCCACGTGATGAGTGCATGATCAGTCACGTGATATGTGTGTGATCAGCCACGTGATCAGTGCATGATGAGTCAGGTGATCAGTGCAGGATTAATTACGTGATCAGTGCATGATCAGTCACGTGACCAGTACATGGTTGCTACGTGATCATTGCATGATCAGCCACGTGAGCAGTGCATGATACCCACGTGATCAGTGCATGATCAGTCACGTGATCAGTACATGATCAGTCACGTGAACAGTGCCTGATCATTTACGTGATCTGAGCATGATCAGTCAGTGACCAGTATATGGTAGCTATGTGAACATTGCATGACCAGCCAGGTGAGAAGTGCATGATAGCCACGTGATGTGTGCATGATCAGTTACGTGAGCAGAGTATGATCAGCCACGTGATCAGTGCATGAGTGCCACGTGATCAGTGCATATTCAGTCACGTGACAGGTGTGTGGTAAGCCACGTGAACAGTGCATGTTCAGCCACGTGATCAGTGCATGATATCCACGTGATCAGTGCATGATCAGTTACGTGAACAGTGTATGACCAGCCACGTGAGCAGTGCATGGTCAGACACGTGAACAGTGTATGATCAAACACGTGATCAGTGCATGATATCCACGGGATCAGTGCATGATCAGTCTCGTGAACAGTGCATGATCAGTCACGTGATCAGTGTATGATCAGCCACGTGATCAGTGCATGATAGCCACGTTATCAGTGCATGATCAGCCACGTGACCAGTATATGGTAGCTACGTGAACATTGCATGATCAGCCATGTGATCTGTGCATGATAGCCACGTGATCACTGCATGATAGCCACGTGATCAGTGCATGATGAGTCACGTGATCAGTGCATGACCAGCCACGTGATCAGTGCATGACGAGGCACGTGATCAGTATGACCAGCCAAGTGATCAGTGCATGATAGCCCCGTGATCAGTGCATGAACGTCAGGTTATCAGTGTATGATCAGCCACGTGATCAGTGCATGGTCAGACACGTGAACAGTGTATGATTAGCCACGTGATCAGTGCATGATATCCAAGTGATCAGTGCTTGATCAATCACGTGATCAGTGTATGATCAGCCAGGTGAACAGTGCATGCTCAGTCACGTGATCAGGGCCTGCTGAGCTGCGTGATTCCTGTCTGCTCATCTGCTTGACAATTGCCAGCTGAGCTGCATGATTCCTGCCTGTCATCTGCTTGACAATTGCCAGCTGTGCTGTGTAATTCCTGCCTGCTCAGCTGCTTGATTATTGCCAGCTGAGCAGCATGATTCCTCACAGCTGAGTTCCATGATTATTGCCTGCTGACTGTTTGATTTATGCCTACTCAGCTCTTTGTTTATTGCCTCCAGAGGCACATGATCAGTGTATGATAGCAAACATGCTCAGCACATGATCAGTCACATGATCCGCGCCATTAAGTCACGTGATCACTACATGATAGTCATGTGATCAGTCCATGCTCAGTCACGGTATCAGTGCATGATCAGCCACGTGATCAGTGCATGATAGCCACGTGATCATTGCATGATAGCCACGTGATCAGTGCATGATCAGCCAGGTGATCAGTGAATGATTGCTACGTGATCAGTTCATGATTAGTCACGTGATCTGTGCATGACCAGGCAGGTGATCAGTGTATGATCAGCCACATGAACAGTGCATGATAGCCACGTGATCAGTGCATGATCAGTCACCTGATGGGTGTATGATCAGTCACGTGACCGATACATGGTAGCTACATGATCATTGCATGATCAGCCACTTGAGTAGTGCATGATAGCCACGTGATCAGTGCATGATCAGTGATGTGATCAGGGCATGATCAGTCATGTAATCTGTGCATGACCAGGCACGTGATCAGTGTATGACCAGCCATGTGATCAGTGTATGATAGCCACGTGATCAGTGCATGATAAGTCACGTGATCAGTGCATGATCAGTCAAGTGATCAGTGCATGATCAGCCACATGATCAGTGCATGATCAATTACGTCATCAGTGCATGATCAGTCACGTGACCAGTACATGGTAGCTGCGTGATCAGTGTATGACCAGCCAAGTGATCAGTGCATGATAGCCACGTGATCAGTGCATGATCAGTCACGTGATCAGTGCATGATCAGTCACGTGATCAGTGCATGATCAGCCACGTGATCAGTGCATGATCAGCCACATGATCAGTGCATGATCAATTACGTGAGCAGTGTATGATCAGCCACGTGATCAGTGCATGGTCAGACACGTGATCAGTGAATGATAGCCACGTGATCAGTGCATGATAGTCACGTGATCAGTGCAATGACCAAGCACGTGATACGTGTGTGATCAGCCACGTGATCCGGGCATGATTATACCACGTGATCAGTGAATGATAGCCACGTGATCAGTGCATGATAACCACGTGATCAGTGCAATGATCAGAATTCGTGATAACGTGTGTGATCAGCCACGTGATCAGTGCATGATCAGTCACGTGACCAGTACATGGTTGCTCGTGATCATTGCATGATCAGCCACGTGAGCAGTGCATGATAGCCAACGTGATCAGTGTGTGATCAGTCACATGATCAGTACATGATCAGTCAGGTGAACAGTGCATGATCATTTACGTGATCTGTGCATGATCAGTCACGTGACCAGTAATTGTACCTACGTGAACATTGCATGACCAGCCAGGTGAGAAGTGCATGATAGCCACCTGATGTGTGCATGATCAGTACGTGAGCAGAATATGATCAGCCACGTGATCAGTGCATGAGGGCCACGTGACAGTGCATGATCAGTCACGTGACAGGTGTGTGATAAGCACGTGACAGTGCATGTTCAACCACGTGAATCAGTGCATGATATCCACGTGATCAGTGCATGATCAGTTACGTGAACAGTGTATGATGCAGCCACGTGAGCAGTGCATGGTCAGACACGTGAACAGGGTATGATCAAACACGTGATCAGTGCATGATATCCACGGGATCAGTGCAGTGATCAGTCTTCCGTGAAGAGTGCCATGTTCAGTCACTGTGATCTTCGTGCATGAATCAGTCACCGTGATAACAGTGGCGATGATCAGCCACGTGATCAGTGGCCTCATGATCAGCCCACCAGTGATCAGTGCGATGATCAATTACAGTCGAGCAGTGTATCTGATCAGCCACGTGACAGTAGCAGGGTCCAGACACGTGCCATCCAGTGACATGATAGCCACGTGATTCAGTGCATGATAGTCACGTGATCAGGTGCATGACCAAGCACGTGATACGTGTGTGATCAGCCACCCTGATCCGTGCATGATATCCACGTGGATCACGTGGAATGATAGCCACTGGTGGAAAAAAATCAGTGCATGATAACCACGTGATCAGTGGCATGGAATCAGAAACGTGAATACGTCGTGTGGAATCAGCCACGTGATAGTGCATGATCAGTCCAACTGTGACAGTACATGTGCTGACGTGATCATTGCATGATCAGCCACGTGAGCAGTGCAATGATAGCCACGTGATCAGTGGTGTGATCATCACATGATAGCTACATGATCAGTCATTTGTGAAACTGTGCATGATCATTTAACGTTGATCTGTGCATGATCCGTCACGTGACAGTATATTGTACCTACGTGAACATTGCAGTGACCAGCCAGGTGAGTTCATAGTGCATGATAGCCACCTGATGTGTGCATGAATCAGTTACGGTGAAGCCGAATACTGATTCAGCCACGTGATCAGTGCATGAGGCCACGTGATCAGGCCTGATGATCAGTCACGTGGACAGGGTGTGTGATAAGCCACGTGGAACAGTGCATGTTCAGCCACGTGATCAGTGCATGATATCCACGTGATCGTGCATGATCAGTTACGTGAACAGTATATGATCAGCCACGTGAGCAGTGCATGGTCAGACACTGTGAACAGTGTATGATCAAACAAGTGATCAGTGCATGATATCCACGGATCAGTGCATGATCAGTCTCATGAAGAGTGCATGATCAGTCCACGTGATCAGTGCATGATTCAGTCACGTGATTCAGTGCATGATCAGCCACGTGATCAGTGCATGATCAGTGCATGATCAATTACGTGAGCATGTATGATCAGCCACGTGATCAGTGCTTGGTCAGACACGTGATCTGTGAATGATAGCCACGTGATCAGTGCATGATAGTCACGTGATCAGTGCATGACCAAGCACGTGATACGTGTGTGATCAGCCACGTGATCAGTGCATGATCAGTCACGTGACCAGTACATGGTTGCTACGTGAATCATGATGATCAGCCACGTGAGCAGTGCATGATAGCCACGTGATCAGTGTGTGATCAGTCCATGATCAGTACATGATCAGTCACTGAACAGTGCATGATCATTTACGTGATCTGTGCATGATCAGTCACGTGACCAGTATATTGTACTACGTGAACATTGCATGACCAGCCAGGTGAGAAGTGCATGATAGCCACCTGATGTGTGCAGATCAGTTACGTGAGCAGGAATATGATCAGCACGTGATCAGTGCATGAGGCACGTGATCAGTGGCATGATCAGTCACGTGACAGGTGTGTGATAAGCCACGTGAACAGTGCATGTTCAGCCACGTGATCAGTGCATGATATCCACGTGATCAGTGCATGATCAGTTACGGTGAACAGTGTATGATCAGCCACGTGAGCAGTGCATGGTCAGACACGTGAACAGTGTATGATCAAACAAGTGATCAGTGCATGATATCCACGGATCGTGCATATCAGTCTCATGAAGAGTGCATGATCAGTCAGTGAAAGTGATGATCGCAGTGACATGAGATCAGCCACGTGATCAGTGCATGATCAAGTTCGTGAACTGTTGATCAGCCACGGATCAGTGCTGTCACGTGATCGTGATGATAGCCACGTGATCAGTGCATTGATAGTCACGTGTCAGTGCATGATCAACACGTGTACGGTGTGATCGCCACGTGATCAGTGCATGATCAGTCAGTGACAGTACATGGTTGCTACGTGATCATGCTATCAGCCAGTGAGCAGTGCATGATAGCCACGTGATCAGTGTGTGATCAGTCACATGATCAGTACATGATCAGTCACATGAACAGTGCATGATCATTTACGTGATCTGTGCATGATCAGTCACGTGACCAGTATATTGTACCTACGTGAACATTGCATGACCAGCCAGGTGAGAAGTGCATGATAGCCACCTGATGTGTGCATGATCAGTTACGTGAGCAGATATGATCAGCCACGTGATCAGTGCATGAGGCCACTGATCAGTGCATGATCAGTACTGACAGGTGTGTGATAAGCCACGTGAACAGTGCATGTTCAGCCACGTGATCAGTGCATGATATCCACGTGATCAGTGCATGATCAGTTACGTGAACGTGTATGATCAGCCACGTGAGCAGTGCATGGTCAGACCACGTGAACAGTGTATGATCAAACACGTGATCAGTGCATGATATCCACGGGATCAGTGCATGATCAGTCTCGTGAAAGTGCATGATCGTCACGTGATCAGTGTATGATCAGCCACGTGATCAGTGCATATAGCCACGTGATCCAGTGCATGATCAGCCACGTGATCAGTGTATGATCAGCCACTTGATCAGTGCATGATCAATTACGTGATCAGTGCTATGATCAGTCATGTGACCAGATAATGGTAGCTATGTGACCATTGTATGATCAGCCACGTAAGCAGTGATGTAACCACGTGATCAGTGCATGATCATCACGTGATCAGTACATGAATCATCACGTATCATGCTGATCATTATGTTACCATGATGATCATCAGTGTACCAGTACATTTAAGCTACTGTGATTTATTGGCAGTGTATCGCTACGTGAGCACTGATGCATAGACACGTGAACAGTGGTATGATCACTCACCGTGACCAGTGCATGATACACGTGATCAGGCATGATCAGTCAAGTGATCAGTTTGAGAACAGTCACGTGATCAGTGCATGATGAGCCACATGATCAGTGCTGGATCAATTACATGATCAGTGCATGATCAGTCAGGTGACCAGTACATGGTTGCTACATGATCATTGCATGATCACCACGTGAGAGAGCATGATAGCCACGTGATCAGTGCATGATCAGTCACGTGATCAGTACATGATCAGTCTCGGAACAGTGCATGATCATTTACGTGATCTGTGCATGATCAGTCGCGTGACCAGTATATGGTAGCTACGTGATCATTGCATGAAGAGCCACGTGTGCAGTGCATGATAGCCACGTGATGTGTGCATGATCAGTCACGTGATCAGTGCATGATCAGCCACGTGATCAGTGCATGACCAGTCACGTGATTAGTGCATGATCAGCCACGTGATCAGTGCATGATCAATTACGTGATCAGTGCATGATCAGTCACGTGACCAGTACATGGTAGCTACATGATCATTGCAGGATCAGCCACGTGATCAGTGCATGATCAGTCACGTGATCAGTGTATGATCAGCCACTTGATCAGTGCATGATCAATTACGTGATCAGTGCATGATAGTCACGTGACCAGTACATGGTAGCTACGTGATCATTGCATGATCAGCCATGTGAACCATGCATGATAGCAACGAGATCAGTGCATGATCACTCACGTGATCAGTGCATGATCAGTCACGTGAACAGTGCATGATAAGTCACGTGACCAGTACATGGTAGCTACGTGATCATTGCATGATCAGCCATGTGAACCGTGCATGATAGCAACGAGATCAGTGCATGATCACTCACGTGATCAGTGCATGATCAGTCACGTGAACAGTGCATGATAAGTCACACCGATCAGTGTATGATCAATTACGTGATCAGTGCATGATCACTCACGTGACCAGTACATGGTAGCTACGTGATCATTGCATGATCAGCCACGTGAGCAGTGCATGATAGCCGCGTGATCACTGCATGACCTGTCACATGGTCAGTGTATGTTTATCCACGTGATCAGTGCATGGGCAGTCAGGTGATAAGTGCATGATCATCCACGTGATCAGTGCATGTGGAGTCATGTAGTCAATGCATGATAGCGCCGTGATCACTGCACGATCAGTCCCGTGATGAGTGTATGATCAGTCACGTGATCAGTACATGATCAGTCACGTGAACAGTGCATTATCATTTACGTGATCTGTGCATGATCAGTCACGTGACCAGTATATGGTAGCTTCTTGATCATTCCATGACGAACCACGTGAGCAGTGCCTGATAGCCACGTGATGTGTGCATGATGAGTTACATGAGCAGAGTATGATCAGCCACGTGATCAGTGCATGAGTGCCACGTGATCAGTGCATGATATGTCATGTGACAGGTGTGTGATCAGCCACGTGAACCGTGCATGTTCAGCCACGTATTCAGTGCATGATAGCCACGTGATCAGTGCATGATCAGTTACGTGATAGTGCATGATAGTTACGTGAGAGAGTGTATGATCACCACGGTGATCAGTGCATGGTCAGACACGTGAACAGTGTAATGATTAGCAACGTGATCAGTGCATGAATCAAGTGATCAGTGTTGATCAGCTACGTGAGAAGTGTATGATCAGCCACGTGATCAGTGCATGGTCAGACACGTGAACAGTGTATGATTATGCCACGTGATCAGTGCATGATATCCAGTGATCAGTGCTTGATCATCACGTGATCTGTGTATGATCAGCCAGGTGAACAGTGCATGCTCAGTCACGTGATCAGGGCCTGCTGAGCTGCGTGATTACTGTCTGCTCATCTGCTTGACAATTGCCAGCTGAGCTGCACGATTCTGCCTGTCACTTTTAAATTGCCAGCTGTGCTGCGTAATTCCTGCCTGCCTCAGCTGCTTGATTTGCCAGCTGAGCAGCATGATTCCTCACAGCTGAAGTTCCATGATTATTGCCTGCTGACTGTTTGATTTATGCCTATCAGCTCTTTGTTTATTGCTCCAGAGGCACATGATCAGTGTATGATAGCAAACATGCTCAGCGATGATCAGTCACATTGTCAGCGCATTAAGTCACGTGATCACTACATGAAGTCATGTGATCAGTCCATGCTCAGTCACGGTATCAGTGCATGAGAGCCACGTGATCAGTGCATGATAGCCACGTGATCATTGCATGATAGCCACGTGATCAGTGCATGATCAGCCAGGTGATCAGTGAATGATTGCTACGTGGATCAGTTCATGATTAGTCACGTGATCTGTGCTGACCAGGCAGGTGATCAGTGTATGATCAGCCACTTGAACGTGCATGATAGCCACGTGATCAGTGCATGATCAGTCACATGATGGGTGTATGATCAGTCACGTGACGCGGTACATGGTAAGCTACATGAATCATTGCATGATCATCCACGTGAGTAGTGCATGATAGCCACGTGATCAGTGCATGATCAGTGACGTGATCAGTG
>NW_020190853.1:0-31284 GCF_002263795.3 Bos taurus | reverse complement strand
CATGATCAGCCATGTAATCAGTGCATGATCAGCCACGTGATCACTGTATGATCAGCCACGTGATCAGTGAATGTGCAGTCATGTGATAATTGTATGATCAGCCATGTGTTCAGTGCATGATAGACACGTGATCAATGTATGATATCTACGTGATCAGTGCATGCCCAGTCACATGAGCAGTGCATGATCAGCCACGTGATAAGTGCATGATAAGCAACGTGATCAGTGTATGATCAGCCACGTGATCAGTGAATGATCTCCAACGTGATTAGTGCATGATCAGCCACGTGGTTAGTGTATGATCTGCGACGTGATCAGTGCATGATGAGCGACGTGATCAGTGTATGATCAGCCACGTGATCAGTGAATGATCTGCAACGTGATTAGTGCATGATCAGCCACGTGGTTAGTGTATGATTAACCACGTGATGAGTGCATGATCTGCCACATGATCTGTGCATGATCAGCACGTGATCAGTGCATGCACAGGCACGTGATCAGTTTAAGATCAGCTTCATGATCAGTGCATGATGAGTTACGTGATCAATGTATGATTAGCCACGTGATCAGTGCATGATAACACGTGATCAGGGCATGCGAACTCATGTGATCAGTGCATGACAGCTACGCAATCAGTGCATAATCAGTCACCTGATCAATGGAAGATCAGCCACGTGATCAATGCATGAGAGCCACGAAAACAGTGCTGAACAGGTACGTGATCAGTTCATGGGCAGTCACGTGATCAGTTCACGGGTAGACAGGTGATCAGTGCAGATAGCCACGTGATCAGTTCATGTGCAGTCACATGATCAGTGTATGATCAGCCCACGTGATCAGTGCATGATAGCCACCTGAGCAGTGCATGGTAGCCACGTGATCAGCGCATGATCAGCCACTTGATCTGTGCATAATCAGCCATGTGCTCAGTGCATGCCCAGATACGTGAATAGTGTATGATCAGTCAGGTGATCAGTGCATGATCAGGCAGTGATCAGTGCATGATCAGTCACGTGATCAGTGTATGATCAGCCACGTGATCAGTGCATGATAACCACATGACTAGTGCCTGATAAGTCACGTGATCAGTGCATGATCAGCCACGGGATCAGTGCATGATAGCCATGTGCTCAGTGCATGATAGCTACGTGATCTGTGCATGATCAGCCACGTAATCAGTGCATGATCAGCCATTTGATCTCTGTATGATTAGCCACGTGATCAGTACATGATAGCCACGTGATCAGTGCATGATCATTCATGTGATTAGTGCATGATCTGTCACTTGGCAGTGTATAATGTCCATGTGATCAGTTTATGTGAGTCATGTGATCAGTGCATGATGCGCAACGTGATCACTGCATGATTAGCCACGTGATCAGGGCATGCACAGTCACGTGATCAGTGCATGATCAGTCACTTGATCAGTGTATGATCAGCCAGGTGATCAGTGCATGTTAGCCACGTGACCAGTGGCATGATCAGTATCGAGATCAGTGCATGATCAGGCATGTGATCAGTGCATGATAGCAACCTGATCAATGCATGATAAGCAACGTGATTAGTGCAAGATCAGCCACATGATCAGTGTACGATCAGACACGTGATCAGTGCATGATCAGTCACGTGATCAGTATATGATCAGCAACGTGATCAGGGCATGATAGCCACGTGATCAGTGCATGATCAGCCACGTGATCAGTGCAAGATGAGGCACGTGATCAGTGCCTGAACAGCCACGTGATCAGTGCATGATCAGCCACGTGATCAGGGCATGATAGCCACGTGATCAGTGCATGATCAGCCACGTGATCAGTGCATGATCAGCCATGTGATCAGTGCCTGAACAGCCACGTGATCACTGCATGTGCAGTTACGTGATCAGTGAATGATCAGCCATGTGTTCAGTGCATGATAGACAAGTGATAATGCATGATATCTACGTGATCTGTGCATGCTCAGTCACATGAGCAGTGCATGATCAGCCACGTGATCAGTGGCATGATCAGGCACGTGATCAGTGCATGATCTGTCATGTGATCAGTGTACGATCAGCCACGTGATCCGTGCATGATCAGCGACGTTATCAGTGTATGATCAGCCACGTTATCAGTGCATGATCCACAACGTGATTAGTACATGATAAGCCACTTTATCAGTCTATGATCAGCCATGTGATCAGTGAATGATCACCGCGTGATCAGTGCATGATCAGCCACGTGATCAGTGCATGCACAGTCACGAGATCAGTGTATGATCAGCTTCGTAATCAGTCCATGATCAGCCACGTGATCAGTGCACCATCAGGCACGTGAAGAGTGCATGATCAGTCACGTGATCAGTGTATGATCAGCCACGTAATCAGTGCATGATCACCACGTGTTCAGTGCAAGATCAACCACGTTGTCAGTGCACGCACAGTCACGTGATCAGTGTATGATCAGCCTCGTTATCAGAGCATGATCACCCACGTGATCAGTGCATGATCAGGCACGTGAAGAGTGCATGATTAGTCACGTGATCAGTGTATGATAGCCAGGTATCAGTGCATGATCAGCCACGAGATCAGTGCATGATAAGCCACGTGATCAGGCATGAATCTTTCACGTGATCAGTGGCATGCGCAGTCATGTGATCAGTGTATGTTCAGCCATGTGATCAGTGCATGCACAGTCACGTGATCAGGTGTATGATCAGCTTCGTGATCAGTGCATGGATCAGCCACGTGATCAGTGCATGATCAGTCACGTAATAAGTGCATGATCAGCCATGTGATCAGTGCATGCACAGTCATGTGATCAGTGTATGATCAGCTTTCATGATCAGTGCATGATCATCCACGTGATCATTTTCATTGAATCCGTCACGAGATCAGTGCATGATCAGTCAGGAAATCAGTGCATGATCAGCCATGGGATCAGTGAATGATAGCCATTCTGTTCAGTGCATGATAGCTACGTGATCAGCGCATGGTCAGCCACGTAATCAGTGCATGATCAGCCACGTGATCACTGTATGATAAGCCACGTGATCAGGGCATGTGCAGTCACGTGATCAGTGTATGATCAGCCATGTGTTCAGTGCATGATCAGTCACGTGATCAGTGTATGATCATCCAATAATCAGTGTACATGCAGTCACGTGATCAGTGCAAGATCAGTCACGTGATCAGTGCGTGATCATTCACGTGATCAGTGTATGATCATCCACATAATCAGTGCATGAGCAGTCACGTGATCAGTGCATGATCGACATGTGATCAGTGCATGGGAAGTCACGTGGTCAGTTATGATCAGCCACGTGATCAGTGCATGATAGCCACCTGATCAGTGCCTGATAAGCATCGTGATTAGTGCATGATCAGACACGTGATCAGTGCTTGATCAGTCACGTGATCAGTGCTTGATCAGTCACGTGATCAGTGTATGATCAGCCACGTGATCATTGCATGATAGCCACCTGATCAGTACATGATAAGCAACGTGTTTAGTGCATGATCAGCCACGTGATCAGTGTATGATCAGTGCATGCGCAGTCACGTGATCAGTGTATGATCAGACACGTGATCAGTGCTTCATCAGTCACGTGATCAGTGCATGCGAAGTCACGTGCTCAGTGTATAATCAGACACGTGATCAGTGCATGATAGCAACCTGATCAGTGCATGACAAGCAACGTGATTAGTGCATGACCAGCCACGTGATCAGTGTATTATCAGCCACGTGATCAGTGCATGATCAGCCACGTGATCAGTGCATGATAGCCACGTGATCATTGCCTACAATGACGTGATCAGTGCATGTGCAGTCACGTGATCAGTGCATGATAGCCACGTGATCAGTGCATGATCAGTCACGTGATCAGTGCGTGATCAGTAACGTGATCAGTGTATGATCATCCACGTGATCACTGCATGCGCACTCTCATGATCATTGCATTATAGCCACGTAATAAATTATTGATGAGTCACATGATCAGCACTATTCAGACACGAGATCACTGCATGCTAAGTCACGTTATAAGTTCATGATCAGCCATGTGATTAGGGCATGATCAGCCACGTGATAAATGCATGCAAAATCAAGTGATCAGTGCCCGATAGCCACGTGATCTGTGCATGATCAGTCACTGATCAGTGTATGATCAGCCACATGATCAGTGCATGATAGATACGTGACCAGAACATGATTAATCAGTACATGATCAGTCACTGATCAGTGTATGATCAGCCACTGATCAGTGCATGATCAGCCACGTATCAGTGCATGCACATCATGTGATCAGTGTATGATCAGCTCATGATCAGTGCATGATCAGCCACGTGATCAGTGCATGATCAGCCACGTGATCAGTGCATGATTAGCCACATGATCATTACATGCACAGTCACGTGATCAGTGTATGATCAGCTTCGTGATCAGTGCATGATTAGTCACGTGAGCAGTGCATGATCAGGCACGTGATCAGTGCATGATCAGTCACGTGATCAGTGCATGATCAGTCACGTGATAAGTGCATAATCAGGTCACGAGATCAGTGCATGATCAGTCACGTGATAAGTGCATGATCAGGGACGTGATCAGTGCATGATCCGTCACGTCATCAGTGTATGATCAGCCAGGTTATCAGTGCATGATAGCCACGTGACCAGTGCATGATCAGTCTCGAGATCAGTGCATAATCATCCATGGGATCAGTGCATGATAGCCATGGGATCAGTGCATGATAGCTACGGGATCTGTGCATGATCAGCCACTTAAATCAGTGCATGATCAGCCACATGATCACTGTATGGTCAGCCACGTGATCAGTGCATGTGCAGTCACGTGATCAGTGTATGATCATCCATGTGTTCAGTGCATGATAGACAAGTGATCAATGCATGATATCTACGTGATCAGTGCATGCTCAGTCACATGAGCAGTGCAGGATCAGCCACGTTGTCATTGCCTTCAATAACGTGATCAGTGAATGTGCAGTCACGTGATTTGTGCAACAGCAGTCACATGATCAGTGTATGATCAGCCACGTGTTCAGTGCCATGATAGATACGTGAAAGTGCATGATAGCCACGTGATCATCTGCCTACTAAATACGTGAACACGTGCATGATCATCCACGTGATCAGTGGCATGCACAGTCACGTGATCAGTGTAACATCAGCTTCCATGATCAGTGCATGATGAGGTTACGTGATCAATGTATGATTAGCCACGTGGTCAGTGCATGATTAGCCACGTGATCAGTGCATTGATGCAGTCCACGAAATCATGGCATGGGGAATCTCCTATGTGATCAGTGCATGACCAGCTACGCCAATCAAGTGCCCCTAATCCAGGCCACGGTGATCAATGCACGATCAGCCACGTGATCAAGTGCTCGATAGCCACTGACAGTCATGAATCAGTCACTGTAATTATGGTGAATTTTCCTGATCACTTTGATCAGTGTATAATACCACGGTGATGAGTTCATGCGCCGTCATGTGATCAGGTGCATGATACGCAATGTGATCAGTGCATGATCTGTCACGTGATCATGGCATGCCGCAGTCATGTGATCAGTGCATGACAGCTACACAATCAGTGCATAATCAGTCACTTGACCAATGCATGATCAGCCACTTGATCAGTGCATGATAGCCACGTAAACAGTGTATGACAAGTACGTGTTCAGTTAATGCACAGTCACGTGATCAGTGCATGATAGAAACGTGATCAGTGCATGATAGCCACGTGATCAGTGCATGATCTGTCACGTGATCAGTGCCTGCGTAGTCATGTGATTCAGTGTATGGTTCAGCCAATGTGATCAGTGCATGACAGCCACTTTGATCAGAGCATGGTAAGCAACGTGATTAGTGCATGATTAGCCACGTGATCAGCGCATGATCAGCCACGTGATCAGGCATGATCAGACACGTGAATCAGTGCATGATCAGTCACGTGATCAGTATATTGATCAGCAACGTGATCAGGGGCATGAATAGGCCACGTGATCAGTGCATGATCAGCCACGTGATCAGTGCATGATGAGGCACATGATCAGCTGCCTGAAACAGCCACGTGATCAGTGCATGATCAGCCACGTGATCAGGGCATGATAGCCACGTGATCAGTGCATGATCAGCCACGTGATCAGTGCATGATCAGCCATGTGATCAGTGCCTGAACAGCCACGTGATCACTGCATGTGCAGTTACGTGATCAGTGAATTGATCAGCCATGTGTTCAGTGCATGATAGACAAGTGATAATGCATGATATCTACGTGATCTGTGCATGCTCAGTCACATGAGCAGTGCATGATCAGCCACGTGATTCAGTGCATGATCAGGCACGTGATCAGTGCATGATCTGTCATGTGATCAGTGTAATGATCAGCCACGTGATCCGTGCATGATCAGCGACGTTATCAGTGTATGATCAGCCACGTTATCAGTGCATGATCCACAACGTGATTAGTACAATGATAACCACTTTATCAGTCTATGATCAGCCATGTGATCAGTGAATGATCACCGCGTGATCAGTGCATGATCAGCCACGTGATCAGTGCATGCACAGTCATGATATCAGTGTATGATCAGCTTCGTAATCAGTCCATGATCAGCCACGTGATCAGTGCACCATCAGGCACGTGAAGAGTGCATGATCAGTCACGTGATCAGTGTATGATCAGCCACGTAATCAGTGCATGATCACCACGTGTTCAGTGCAAGATCAACCACGTTGTCAGTGCACGCACAGTCACGTGATCAGTGTATGATCAGCCTCGTTATCAGAGCATGATCACCCACGTGATCAGTGCATGATCAGCACGTGAAGAGTGCATGATTAGTCACGTGATCAGTGTATGAATAGCCAGGTTATCGTGCATGATAGCCACGAGATCAGTGCATGATTAAGCCACGTGATCAGTGCATGATCTTTCACGTGATAAGTGCATGCGCAGTCATGTGATCAGTGTATGTTCAGCCATGTGATCAGTGCATGCACAGTCACGTGATCAGTGTATGATTCAGCTTCGTGATCAGGTGCATGATCAGCCACGTGATCAGTGCATGATCAGTCACGTAATAAGTGCATGATCAGCCATGTGATCAGTGCATGCACAGCTCATGTGATCAGTGTATGATCAGCTTCATGATCAGTGCATGATCATCCACGTGATCATTTCATGATCCGTCACGGAGATCAGTGCATGATCAGTCAGGAAATCAGTGCATGATCAGCCATGGGATCAGTGAATGATAGCCATCTGTTCAGTGCATGATAGCTACGTGATCAGCGCATGGTCAGCCCACGTAATCAGTGCATGATCAGCCACGTGATCACTGTATGATAAGCCACGTGATCAGGGCATGTGCAGTCACGTGATCAGTGTATGATCAGCCAAGTGTTCAGTGCATGATCAGTCACGTGATCAGTGTATGATCATCCCAATATATCAGTGTATCATGCAGTCACGTGATCAGTGCAAGATCAGTCACGTGATCAGTGCGTGATCATCACGTGATCAGTGTATGATCATCCACATAATCAGTGCATGAGCAGTCACGTGATCAGTGCATGATAGACATGTGATCAGTGCATGGGAAGTCACGTGGTCAGTTATGATCAGCCACGTGATCAGTGCATGATAGCCACCTGATCAGTGCCTGATAAGCTTCGTGATTAGTGCATGATCAGACACGTGATCAGTGCTTGATCAGTTCACGTGATCAGTGCATGATCAGCCACGTGATCATTGCATGATAGCCACCTGATCAGTACATGATAAGCAACGTGTTTAGTGCATGATCAGCCACGTGATCAGTGTATGATCAGTGCATGCGCAGTAACGTGATCAGTGTATGATCAGACACGTGATCAGTGCTTCATCAGTCACGTGATCAGTGCATGCGAAGTCACGTGCTCAGTGTATAATCAGACACGTGATCAGTGCATGATAGCAACCTGATCAGTGCATGACAAGCAACATGATTAGTGCATGACCAGCCACGTGATCAGTGTATTATCAGCCACGTGATCAGTGCATGATCAGCCACGTGATCAGTGCATGATAGCCACGTGATCATTGCCTACAATGACGTGATCAGTGCATGTGCAGTCACGTGATCAGTGCATGATAGCCACGTGATCAGTGCATGATCAGTCACGTGATCAGTGCGTGATCAGTAACGTGATCAGTGTATGATCATCCACGTGATCACTGCATGCGCACTCTCGTGATCATTGCATTATAGCCACGTGATAAATTCTTGATGAGTCACATGATCAGCACTATTCAGACACGAGATCACTGCATGCTAAGTCACGTTATAAGTTCATGATCAGCCATGTGATTAGGGCATGATCAGCCACGTGATAAATGCATGCAAAATCAAGTGATCAGTGCCTGATAGCCACGTGATCTGTGCATGATCAGTCACGTGATCAGTGTATGATCAGCCACATGATCAGTGCATGATAGATACGTGACCAGAACATGATTAATCAGTACATGATCAGTCACGTGATCAGTGTATGATCAGCCACGTGATCAGTGCATGATCAGCCACGTGATCAGTGCATGCACAGTCATGTGATCAGTGTATGATCAGCATCATGATCAGTGCATGATCAGCCACGTGATCAGTGCATGATAGCCACGTGATCAGTGCATAATCAGACACGTTATCAGTGTATGATCAACCACGTGATCAATGCATGATAGCCACCAGATCAGTGCATGATCCGTCACGTGATCAGTGCATGATCTGTCACGAGATCAGTGTATGATATCCTTGTGATTAGTTCATGCGCATTCATGTGTTCCGTGCATGATAGCTACGTGATCAGTGCATGATCAGCCACGTGATCAGTGCATGATGAGGCACGTGATCAGTGCATGATCTGTCATGTGATCACTGTATGATCAGCCACGACATCAGTGCAAGATCAGCCAAGTGATCAGTACATGATCAGCCACGTGATCAGTGCATGATTAGCCACATGATCATTACATGCACAGTCACGTGATCAGTGTATGATCAGCCAAGAGATCAGTGCATGATCTGGCACGTTATCAGTGTATGATAGCCAGGTTATCAGAGCATGATCAACCACGTGATCAGTGCATGATCAGCCACGTGATCAGTTCATGCACAGTCAAGTGATCAGTGTATTCTCAGCTTCGTGATAAGTGCATGATCAGTCAAGTGATCAGTGTATGATCAGCCACGTAATCAGTGTATGATCAGCTTCGTGATCAGTGCATGATTAGTCACGTGAGCAGTGCATGATCAGGCACGTGATCAGTGCATGATCAGTCACGTGATCAGTGTATGATCAGCTTCGTGATCAGTGCATGATCAGCCACGTTATCAGTGCATAATCAGTCACGAGATCAGTGCATGATCAGTCACGTGATAAGTGCATGATCAGGGACGTGATCAGTGCATGATCCGTCACGTCATCAGTGTATGATCAGCCAGGTTATCAGTGCATGATAGCCACGTGACCAGTGCATGATCAGTCTCGAGATCAGTGCATAATCATCCATGGGATCAGTGCATGATAGCCATGTGATCAGTGCATGATAGCTACGGGATCTGTGCATGATCAGCCACTTAATCAGTGCATGATCAGCCACATGATCACTGTATGGTCAGCCACGTGATCAGTGCATGTGCAGTCACGTGATCAGTGTATGATCATCCATGTGTTCAGTGCATGATAGACAAGTGATCAATGCATGATATCTACGTGATCAGTGCATGCTCAGTCACATGAGCAGTGCAGGATCAGCCACGTTATCATTGCCTTCAATAACGTGATCAGTGAATGTGCAGTCACGTGATTTGTGCAACAGCAGTCACATGATCAGTGTATGATCAGCCACGTGTTCAGTGCATGATAGATACGTGATAAGTGCATGATAGCCACGTGATCATTGCCTACAAATACGTGAACAGTGCATGATCAGCCACGTGATCAGTGCATGCACAGTCACGTGATCAGTGTAAGATCAGCTTCATGATCAGTGCATGATGAGTTACGTGATCAATGTATGATTAGCCACGTGGTCAGTGCATGATAGCCACGTGATCAGTGCATGATCAGTCACGAAATCATGGCATGGGAACTCATGTGATCAGTGCATGACAGCTACGCAATCAGTGCCTAATCAGCCACGTGATCAATGCACGATCAGCCACGTGATCAGTGCATGATAGCCACGAAAACAGTACATGGACAGGTACGTGATCAGTTCATGCACAGTCACGTGATCACTTCATGATAGACAGGTGATCAGTGCATGATAGCCACGTGATCCGTGCATGATCTGTCACGTGATCAGTGTATGCACAATCACGTGATCAGTGTATGATCAGCCACGTGATGAGTGCATGGTCAGGCTCTTGATCAGAGCATGATCAGTCATGTGATCATTGTATGATCCTCCACGCGATCAGTGCATGATCAGCCACGTGATCACTGTATTATCAGCCACGTGATCAGTGCATGATCCACAACGTGATTAATGCATGATCAGCCACGTGATCAGTGTATGACCAGCCACGTGATCAGTGCACGATCACCCACCTGAGCAGTGCATCATAAACCATGTGATCAGTGCATGCATAGTCACGTGATTAGTGTATGATCAGCCTCGTGATCAGTGCATGACCAGCCACATGATCAGTGCATGATCAGGCACGTGATTAGTGCATGATCAGTCACCTGATCAGTGCATGATCAGGCACGTGATCAGTGCATGATCAGGCACGTGATCAGCTCATGATCAGTCTCCTGATCAGTGTATGATCAGCCACGTGATCAGTGCATGATAGCCACGTGACTAGTGTATGATCAGTCACGTGATCAGTGCATGATAGCCACGTGATCAGTTCATGATCAGTCACGTAATTAGTGAATTTTCTGTCACTTGATCAGTGTATAATATCCACGTGATGAGTTCATGCGCCGTCATGTGATCAGTGCATGATACGCAATGTGATCAGTGCATGATCTGTCACGTGATCATGGCATGCGCAGTCATGTGATCAGTGCATGACAGCTACACAATCAGTGCATAATCAGTCACTTGAACAATGCATGATCAGCCACTTGATCAGTGCATGATAGCCACGTAAACAGTGTATGAACAGGTACGTGTTCAGTTAATGCACAGTCACGTGATCAGTGCATGATAGAAACGTGATCAGTGCATGATAGCCACGTGATCAGTGCATGATCTGTCACGTGATCAGTGCCTGCGTAGTCATGTGATCAGTGTATGGTCAGCCATGTGATCAGTGCATGACAGCCACTTGATCAGAGCATGGTAAGCAACGTGATTAGTGCATGATTAGCCACGTGATCAGCGCATGATCAGCCACGTGATCAGTGCATGATCAGACACGTGATCAGTGCATGATCAGTCACGTGATCAGTATATGATCAGCAACGTGATCAGGGCATGATAGCCACGTAATCAGTGCATGATCAGCCACGTGATCAGTGCATGATGAGGCACGTGATCAGTGCCTGAACAGCCAGGTGATCAGTGCATGATCAGCCACGTGATCAGGGCATGATAGCCACGTGATCAGTGCATGATCAGCCACGTGATCAGTGCATGATCAGCCATGTGATCAGTGCCTGAACAGCCACGTGATCACTGCATGTGCAGTTACGTGATCAGTGAATGATCAGCCATGTGTTCAGTGCATGATAGACAAGTGATAATGCATGATATCTACGTGATCTGTGCATGCTCAGTCACATGAGCAGTGCATGATCAGCCAGGTGATCAGTGCATGATCAGGCACGTGATCAGTGCATGATCTGTCATGTGATCAGTGTACGATCAGCCACGTGATCCGTGCATGATCAGCGACGTTATCAGTGTATGATCAGCCACGTTATCAGTGCATGATCCACAACGTGATTAGTACATGATAAGCCACTTTATCAGTCTATGATCAGCCATGTGATCAGTGAATGATCACCGCGTGATCAGTGCATGATCAGCCACGTGATCAGTGCATGCACAGTCACGAGATCAGTGTATGATCAGCTTCGTAATCAGTCCATGATCAGCCACGTGATCAGTGCACCATCAGGCACGTGAAGAGTGCATGATCAGTCACGTGATCAGTGTATGATCAGCCACGTAATCAGTGCATGATCACCACGTGTTCAGTGCAAGATCAACCACGTTGTCAGTGCACGCACAGTCACGTGATCAGTGTATGATCAGCCTCGTTATCAGAGCATGATCACCCACGTGATCAGTGCATGATCAGGCACGTGAAGAGTGCATGATTAGTCACGTGATCAGTGTATGATAGCCAGGTTATCAGTGCATGATCAGCCACGAGATCAGTGCATGATAAGCCACGTGATCAGTGCATGATCTTTCACGTGATCAGTGCATGCGCAGTCATGTGATCAGTGTATGTTCAGCCATGTGATCAGTGCATGCACAGTCACGTGATCAGTGTATGATCAGCTTCGTGATCAGTGCATGATCAGCCACGTGATCAGTGCATGATCAGTCACGTAATAAGTGCATGATCAGCCATGTGATCAGTGCATGCACAGTCATGTGATCAGTGTATGATCAGCTTCATGATCAGTGCATGATCATCCACGTGATCATTTCATGATCCGTCACGAGATCAGTGCATGATCAGTCAGGAAATCAGTGCATGATCAGCCATGGGATCAGTGAATGATAGCCATCTGTTCAGTGCATGATAGCTACGTGATCAGCGCATGGTCAGCCACGTAATCAGTGCATGATCAGCCACGTGATCACTGTATGATAAGCCACGTGATCAGGGCATGTGCAGTCACGTGATCAGTGTATGATCAGCCATGTGTTCAGTGCATGATCAGTCACGTGATCAGTGTATGATCATCCAATAATCAGTGTACATGCAGTCACGTGATCAGTGCAAGATCAGTCACGTGATCAGTGCGTGATCATTCACGTGATCAGTGTATGATCATCCACATAATCAGTGCATGAGCAGTCACGTGATCAGTGCATGATAGACATGTGATCAGTGCATGGGAAGTCACGTGGTCAGTTATGATCAGCCACGTGATCAGTGCATGATAGCCACCTGATCAGTGCCTGATAAGCATCGTGATTAGTGCATGATCAGACACGTGATCAGTGCTTGATCAGTCACGTGATCAGTGCTTGATCAGTCACGTGATCAGTGTATGATCAGCCACGTGATCATTGCATGATAGCCACCTGATCAGTACATGATAAGCAACGTGTTTAGTGCATGATCAGCCACGTGATCAGTGTATGATCAGTGCATGCGCAGTCACGTGATCAGTGTATGATCAGACACGTGATCAGTGCTTCATCAGTCACGTGATCAGTGCATGCGAAGTCACGTGCTCAGTGTATAATCAGACACGTGATTAGTGCATGATAGCAACCTGATCAGTGCATGACAAGCAACGTGATTAGTGCATGACCAGCCACGTGATCAGTGTATTATCAGCCACGTGATCAGTGCATGATGAGCCACGTGACCAGTGCATGATAGCCACGTGACCATTGCCTACAATGACGTGATCAGTGCATGTGCAGTCACGTGATCAGTGCATGTTCAGTCACGTGATAAGTGCGTGATCAGTAACGTGATCAGTGTATGATCATCCACGTGATCACTGCATGCTCACTCTCGTGATCATTGCATTATAGCCACGTGATAAATTCTTGATGAGTCACATGATCAGCACTATTCAGACACGAGATCACTGCATGCTAAGTCACGTTATAAGTTCATGATCAGCCATGTGATTAGGGCATGATCAGCCACGTGATAATTGCATGCAAAATCAAGTGATCAGTGCCTGATAGCCACGTGATCAGTTCATGATCAGTCACGTAATTAGTGAATTTTCTGTCACTTGATCAGTGTATAATATCCACGTGATGAGTTCATGCGCCGTCATGTGATCAGTGCATGATACGCAATGTGATCAGTGCATGATCTGTCACGTGATCATGGCATGCGCAGTCATGTGATCAGTGCATGACAGCTACACAATCAGTGCATAATCAGTCACTTGATCAATGCATGATCAGCCACTTGATCAGTGCATGATAGCCACGTAAACAGTGTATGAACAGGTACGTGTTCAGTTAATGCACAGTCACGTGATCAGTGCATGATAGAAACGTGATCAGTGCATGATAGCCACGTGATCAGTGCATGATCTGTCACGTGAGCAGTGCCTGCGTAGTCATGTGATCAGTGTATGGTCAGCCATGTGATCAGTGCATGACAGCCACTTGATCAGAGCATGGTAAGCAACGTGATTAGTGCATGATTAGCCACGTGATCAGCGCATGATCAGCCACGTGATCAGTGCATGATCAGCCATGTGATCAGTGCTAGCACAGTGAGGTGATCAGTGTATGATCAGCTTCGTGATCAGTGCATGATCAGCCACGTGATCAGTGCATGATCAGCCACGTGATCAGTGCATGATCAGCCATGTGATCAGTGCATGCACAGTCACGTGATCAGTGTATGATCAGGTTCGTGATCAGTGCATGATCAGCCAGTTGATTAGTGCATGAACAGTCACGTGATAAGTGCATGATCAGGCACGTGATCAGTGTATGATCAGTCACGTGATCAGTGCATGATCAGCCTGGTGATCAGTGCATGATAGCCACGTGACCAGTTCATGATGCGTATTAAGATCAGTGCATGATCAGGCATGGGATCACTGCATGATAGCCATGTGATCAGTGCATGAAAGCTACGTGATCAGTGCATGATCAGCCATGTAATCAGTGCATGATCAGCCACGTGATCACTGTATGGTCAGCCACGTGATCAGTGAATGTGCAGTCACGTGATAATTGTATGATCAGCCATGTGTTCAGTGCATGATAGACACGTGATCAATGTATGATATCTACGTGATCAGTGCATGCCCAGTCACATGAGCAGTGCATGATCAGCCACGTGATAAGTGCATGATAAGCAACGTGATCAGTGTATGATCAGCCACGTGATCAGTGAATGATCTCCAACGTGATTAGTGCATGATCAGCCACGTGGTTAGTGTATGATCTGCGACGTGATCAGTGCATGATGAGCGACGTGATCAGTGTATGATCAGCCACGTGATCAGTGAATGATCTGCAACGTGATTAATGCATGATCAGCCACGTGGTTAGTGTATGATTAACCACATGATGAGTGCATGATCTGCCACATGATCTGTGCATGATCAGCCACGTGATCAGTGCATGCACAGGCACATGATCAGTTTAAGATCAGCTTCGTGATCAGTGCATGATGAGTTACGTGATCAATGTATGATTAGCCACGTGATCAGTGCATGATAACCACGTGATCAGGGCATGCGAACTCATGTGATCAGTGCATGACAGCTACGCAATCAGTGCATAATCAGTCACGTGATCAATGGAAGATCAGCCACGTGATCAATGCATGAGAGCCACGAAAACAGTGCATGAACAGGTACGTGATCAGTTCATGGGCAGTCACGTGATCAGTTCACGGTAGACAGGTGATCAGTGCATGATAGCCACGTGATCAGTTCATGTGCAGTCACATGATCAGTGTATGATCAGCCACGTGATCAGTGCATGATAGCCACCTGAGCAGTGCATGGTAGCCACGTGATCAGCGCATGATCAGCCACTTGATCTGTGCATAATCAGCCATGTGCTCAGTGCATGCCCAGATACGTGAATAGTGTATGATCAGTCAGGTGATCAGTGCATGATCAGGCAGGTGATCAGTGCATGATCAGTCACGTGATCAGTGTATGATCAGCCACGTGATCAGTGCATGATAACCACATGACTAGTGCCTGATAAGTCACGTGATCAGTGCATGATCAGCCACGGGATCAGTGCATGATAGCCATGTGATCAGTGCATGATAGCTACGTGATCTGTGCATGATCAGCCACGTAATCAGTGCATGATCAGCCATTTGATCTCTGTATGATTAGCCACGTGATCAGTACATGATAGCCACGTGATCAGTGCATGATCATTCATGTGATTAGTGCATGATCTGTCACTTGAGCAGTGTATAATGTCCACGTGATCAGTTCATGTGCTGTCATGTGATCAGTGCATGATGCGCAACGTGATCACTGCATGATTAGCCACGTGATCAGGGCATGCACAGTCACGTGATCAGTGCATGATCAGTCACTTGATCAGTGTATGATCAGCCAGGTGATCAGTGCATGTTAGCCACGTGACCAGTGCATGATCAGTATCGAGATCAGTGCATGATCAGGCATGTGATCAGTGCATGATAGCAACCTGATCAATGCATGATAAGCAACGTGATTAGTGCAAGATCAGCCACATGATCAGTGTACGATCAGACACGTGATCAGTGCATGATCAGTCACGTGATCAGTATATGATCAGCAACGTGATCAGGGCATGATAGCCACGTGATCAGTGCATGATCAGCCACGTGATCAGTGCATGATGAGGCACGTGATCAGTGCCTGAACAGCCACGTGATCAGTGCATGATCAGCCACGTGATCAGGGCATGATAGCCACGTGATCAGTGCATGATCAGCCACGTGATCAGTGCATGATCAGCCATGTGATCAGGGCCTGAACAGCCACGTGATCACTGCATGTGCAGTTACGTGATCAGTGAATGATCAGCCATGTGTTCAGTGCATGATAGACAAGTGATAATGCATGATATCTACGTGATCTGTGCATGCTCAGTCACATGAGCAGTGCATGATCAGCCACGTGATCAGTGCATGATCAGGCACGTGATCAGTGCATGATCAGGCACGTGATCAGCTCATGATCAGTCTCGTGATCAGTGTATGATCAGCCACGTGATCAGTGTATGATCAGTCACGTGATCAGTGCATGATAGCCACGTGATCAGTTCATGATCAGTCACGTAATTAGTGAATTTTCTGTCACTTGATCAGTGTATAATATCCACGTGATGAGTTCATGCGCCGTCATGTGATCAGTGCATGATACGCAATGTGATCAGTGCATGATCTGTCACGTGATCATGGCATGCGCAGTCATGTGATCAGTGCATGACAGCTACACAATCAGTGCATAATCAGTCACTTGATCAATGCATGATCAGCCACTTGATCAGTGCATGATAGCCACGTAAACAGTGTATGAACAGGTACGTGTTCAGTTAATGCACAGTCACGTGATCAGTGCATGATAGAAACGTGATCAGTGCATGATCTGTCACGTGATCAGTGCCTGCGTAGTCATGTGATCAGTGTATGGTCAGCCATGTGATCAGTGCATGACAGCCACTTGATCAGAGCATGGTAAGCAACGTGATTAGTGCATGATTAGCCACGTGATCAGCGCATGATCAGCCACGTGATCAGTGCATGATCAGCCATGTGATCAGTGCATGCACAGTGAGGTGATCAGTGTATGATCAGCTTCGTGATCAGTGCATGATCAGCCACGTGATCAGTGCATGATCAGCCACGTGATCAGTGCATGATCAGCCATGTGATCAGTGCATGCACAGTCACGTGATCAGTGTATGATCAGGTTCGTGATCAGTGCATGATCAGCCAGTTGATTAGTGCATGAACAGTCACGTGATAAGTGCATGATCAGGCACGTGATCAGTGTATGATCAGTCACGTGATCAGTGTATGATCAGCCTGGTGATCAGTGCATGACAGCCACTTGATCAGAGCATGGTAAGCAACGTGATTAGTGCATGATTAGCCACGTGATCAGCGCATGATCAGCCACGTGATCAGTGCATGATCAGCCATGTGATCAGTGCATGCACAGTGAGGTGATCAGTGTATGATCAGCTTCGTGATCAGTGCATGATCAGCCACGTGATCAGTGCATGATCAGCCACGTGATCAGTGCATGATCAGCCATGTGATCAGTGCATGCACAGTCACGTGATCAGTGTATGATCAGGTTCGTGATCAGTGCATGATCAGCCAGTTGATTAGTGCATGAACAGTCACGTGATAAGTGCATGATCAGGCACGTGATCAGTGTATGATCAGTCACGTGATCAGTGTATGATCAGCCTGGTGATCAGTGCATGATAGCCACGTGACCAGTTCATGATGCGTATTAAGATCAGTGCATGATCAGGCATGGGATCACTGCATGATAGCCAGGTGATCAGTGCATGAAAGCTACGTGATCAGTGCATGATCAGCCATGTAATCAGTGCATGATCAGCCACGTGATCACTGTATGGTCAGCCACGTGATCAGTGAATGTGCAGTCATGTGATAATTGTATGATCAGCCATGTGTTCAGTGCATGATAGACACGTGATCAATGTATGATATCTACGTGATCAGTGCATGCCCAGTCACATGAGCAGTGCATGATCAGCCACGTGATAAGTGCATGATAAGCAACGTGATCAGTGTATGATCAGCCACGTGATCAGTGAATGATCTCCAACGTGATTAGTGCATGATCAGCCACGTGGTTAGTGTATGATCTGCGACGTGATCAGTGCATGATGAGCGACGTGATCAGTGTATGATCAGCCACGTGATCAGTGAATGATCTGCAACGTGATTAGTGCATGATCAGCCACGTGGTTAGTGTATGATTAACCACGTGATGAGTGCATGATCTGCCACATGATCTGTGCATGATCAGCACATGATCAGTGCATGCACAGGCACGTGATCAGTTTAAGATCAGCTTCGTGATCAGTGCATGATGAGTTACGTGATCAATGTATGATTAGCCACGTGATCAGTGCATGATAACCACGTGATCAGGGCATGCGAACTCATGTGATCAGTGCATGACAGCTACGCAATCAGTGCATAATCAGTCACGTGATCAATGGAAGATCAGCCACGTGATCAATGCATGAGAGCCACGAAAACAGTGCATGAACAGGTACGTGATCAGTTCATGGGCAGTCACGTGATCAGTTCACGGTAGACAGGTGATCAGTGCATGATAGCCACGTGATCAGTTCATGTGCAGTCACATGATCAGTGTATGATCAGCCACGTGATCAGTGCATGATAGCCACCTGAGCAGTGCATGGTAGCCACGTGATCAGCGCATGATCAGCCACTTGATCTGTGCATAATCAGCCATGTGCTCAGTGCATGCCCAGATACGTGAATAGTGTATGATCAGTCAGGTGATCAGTGCATGATCAGGCAGGTGATCAGTGCATGATCAGTCACGTGATCAGTGTATGATCAGCCACGTGATCAGTGCATGATAACCACATGACTAGTGCCTGATAAGTCACGTGATCAGTGCATGATCAGCCACGGGATCAGTGCATGATAGCCATGTGATCAGTGCATGATAGCTACGTGATCTGTGCATGATCAGCCACGTAATCAGTGCATGATCAGCCATTTGATCTCTGTATGATTAGCCACGTGATCAGTACATGATAGCCACGTGATCAGTGCATGATCATTCATGTGATTAGTGCATGATCTGTCACTTGAGCAGTGTATAATGTCCACGTGATCAGTTCATGTGCTGTCATGTGATCAGTGCATGATGCGCAACGTGATCACTGCATGATTAGCCACGTGATCAGGGCATGCACAGTCACGTGATCAGTGCATGATCAGTCACTTGATCAGTGTATGATCAGCCAGGTGATCAGTGCATGTTAGCCACGTGACCAGTGCATGATCAGTATCGAGATCAGTGCATGATCAGGCATGTGATCAGTGCATGATAGCAACCTGATCAATGCATGATAAGCAACGTGATTAGTGCAAGATCAGCCACATGATCAGTGTACGATCAGACACGTGATCAGTGCATGATCAGTCACGTGATCAGTATATGATCAGCAACGTGATCAGGGCATGATAGCCACGTGATTAGTGCATGATCAGCCACGTGATCAGTGCAAGATGAGGCACGTGATCAGTGCCTGAACAGCCACGTGATCAGTGCATGATCAGCCACGTGATCAGGGCATGATAGCCACGTGATCAGTGCATGATCAGCCACGTGATCAGTGCATGATCAGCCATGTGATCAGTGCCTGAACAGCCACGTGATCACTGCATGTGCAGTTACGTGATCAGTGAATGATCAGCCATGTGTTCAGTGCATGATAGACAAGTGATAATGCATGATATCTACGTGATCTGTGCATGCTCAGTCACATGAGCAGTGCATGATCAGCCACGTGATCAGTGCATGATCAGGCACGTGATCAGTGCATGATCTGTCATGTGATCAGTGTACGATCAGCCACGTGATCCGTGCATGATCAGCGACGTTATCAGTGTATGATCAGCCACGTTATCAGTGCATGATCCACAACGTGATTAGTACATGATAAGCCACTTTATCAGTCTATGATCAGCCATGTGATCAGTGAATGATCACCGCGTGATCAGTGCATGATCAGCCACGTGATCAGTGCATGCACAGTCACGAGATCAGTGTATGATCAGCTTCGTAATCAGTCCATGATCAGCCACGTGATCAGTGCACCATCAGGCACGTGAAGAGTGCATGATCAGTCACGTGATCAGTGTATGATCAGCCACGTAATAAGTGCATGATCACCACGTGTTCAGTGCAAGATCAACCACGTTGTCAGTGCACGCACAGTCACGTGATCAGTGTATGATCAGCCTCGTTATCAGAGCATGATCACCCACGTGATCAGTGCATGATCAGGCACGTGAAGAGTGCATGATTAGTCACGTGATCAGTGTATGATAACCAGGTTATCAGTGCATGATCAGCCACGAGATCAGTTCATGATAAGCCACGTGATCAGTGCATGATCTTTCACGTGATCAGTGCATGCGCAGTCATGTGATCAGTGTATGTTCAGCCATGTGATCAGTGCATGCACAGTCACGTGATCAGTGTATGATCAGCTTCGTGATCAGTGCATGATCAGCCACGTGATCAGTGCATGATCAGTCACGTAATAAGTGCATGATCAGCCATGTGATCAGTGCATGCACAGTCATGTGATCAGTGTATGATCAGCTTCATGATCAGTGCATGATCATCCACGTGATCATTTCATGATCCGTCACGAGATCAGTGCATGATCAGTCAGGAAATCAGTGCATGATCAGCCATGGGATCAGTGAATGATAGCCATCTGTTCAGTGCATGATAGCTACGTGATCAGCGCATGGTCAGCCACGTAATCAGTGCATGATCAGCCACGTGATCACTGTATGATAAGCCACGTGATCAGGGCATGTGCAGTCACGTGATCAGTGTATGATCAGCCATGTGTTCAGTGCATGATCAGTCACGTGATCAGTGTATGATCATCCAATAATCAGTGTACATGCAGTCACGTGATCAGTGCAAGATCAGTCACGTGATCAGTGCGTGATCATTCACGTGATCAGTGTATGATCATCCACATAATCAGTGCATGAGCAGTCACGTGATCAGTGCATGATAGACATGTGATCAGTGCATGGGAAGTCACGTGGTCAGTTATGATCAGCCACGTGATCAGTGCATGATAGCCACCTGATCAGTGCCTGATAAGCATCGTGATTAGTGCATGATCAGACACGTGATCAGTGCTTGATCAGTCACGTGATCAGTGCTTGATCAGTCACGTGATCAGTGTATGATCAGCCACGTGATCATTGCATGATAGCCACCTGATCAGTACATGATAAGCAACGTGTTTAGTGCATGATCAGCCACGTGATCAGTGTATGATCAGTGCATGCGCAGTCACATGATCAGTGTATGATCAGACATGTGATCAGTGCTTCATCAGTCACGTGATCAGTGCATGCGAAGTCACGTGCTCAGTGTATAATCAGACACGTGATCAGTGAATGATAGCAACCTGATCAGTGCATGACAAGCAACGTGATTAGTGCATGACCAGCCACGTGATCAGTGTATTATCAGCCACGTGATCAGTGCATGATGAGCCACGTGACCAGTGCATGATAGCCACGTGATCATTGCCTACAATGACGTGATCAGTGCATGTGAAGTCACGTGATCAGTGCATGATAGCCACGTGATCAGTGCATGATCAGCCACGTGATCAGTGCATGATCAGCCACGTGATCAGTGCATGATCAGCCATGTGATCAGTGCATGCACAGTCACGTGATCAGTGTATGATCAGGTTCGTGATCAGTGCATGATCAGCCAGTTGATTAGTGCATGAACAGTCACGTGATAAGTGCATGATCAGGCACGTGATCAGTGTATGATCAGTCACGTGATCAGTGTATGATCAGCCTGGTGATCAGTGCATGATAGCCACGTGACCAGTTCATGATGCGTATTAAGATCAGTGCATGATCAGGCATGGGATCACTGCATGATAGCCAGGTGATCAGTGCATGAAAGCTACGTGATCAGTGCATGATCAGCCATGTAATCAGTGCATGATCAGCCACGTGATCACTGTATGGTCAGCCACGTGATCAGTGAATGTGCAGTCATGTGATAATTGTATGATCAGCCATGTGTTCAGTGCATGATAGACACGTGATCAATGTATGATATCTACGTGATCAGTGCATGCCCAGTCACATGAGCAGTGCATGATCAGCCACGTGATAAGTGCATGATAAGCAACGTGATCAGTGTATGATCAGCCACGTGATCAGTGAATGATCTCCAACGTGATTAGTGCATGATCAGCCACGTGGTTAGTGTATGATCTGCGACGTGATCAGTGCATGATGAGCGACGTGATCAGTGTATGATCAGCCACGTGATCAGTGAATGATCTGCAACGTGATTAGTGCATGATCAGCCACGTGGTTAGTGTATGATTAACCACGTGATGAGTGCATGATCTGCCACATGATCTGTGCATGATCAGCCACATGATCAGTGCATGCACAGGCACGTGATCAGTTTAAGATCAGCTTCGTGATCAGTGCATGATGAGTTACGTGATCAATGTATGATTAGCCACGTGATCAGTGCATGATAACCACGTGATCAGGGCATGCGAACTCATGTGATCAGTGCATGACAGCTACGCAATCAGTGCATAATCAGTCACGTGATCAATGGAAGATCAGCCACGTGATCAATGCATGAGAGCCACGAAAACAGTGCATGAACAGGTACGTGATCAGTTCATGGGCAGTCACGTGATCAGTTCACGGTAGACAGGTGATCAGTGCATGATAGCCACGTGATCAGTTCATGTGCAGTCACATGATCAGTGTATGATCAGCCACGTGATCAGTGCATGATAGCCACCTGAGCAGTGCATGGTAGCCACGTGATCAGCGCATGATCAGCCACTTGATCTGTGCATAATCAGCCATGTGCTCAGTGCATGCCCAGATACGTGAATAGTGTATGATCAGTCAGGTGATCAGTGCATGATCAGGCAGGTGATCAGTGCATGATCAGTCACGTGATCAGTGTATGATCAGCCACGTGATCAGTGCATGATAACCACATGACTAGTGCCTGATAAGTCACGTGATCAGTGCATGATCAGCCACGGGATCAGTGCATGATAGCCATGTGATCAGTGCATGATAGCTACGTGATCTGTGCATGATCAGCCACGTAATCAGTGCATGATCAGCCATTTGATCTCTGTATGATTAGCCACGTGATCAGTACATGATAGCCACGTGATCAGTGCATGATCATTCATGTGATTAGTGCATGATCTGTCACTTGAGCAGTGTATAATGTCCACGTGATCAGTTCATGTGCTGTCATGTGATCAGTGCATGATGCGCAACGTGATCACTGCATGATTAGCCACGTGATCAGGGCATGCACAGTCACGTGATCAGTGCATGATCAGTCACTTGATCAGTGTATGATCAGCCAGGTGATCAGTGCATTGTTAGCCACGTGACCAGTGCATGATCAGTATCGAGATCAGTGCATGATCAGGCATGTGATCAGTGCATGATAGCAACCTGATCAATGCATGATAAGCAACGTGATTAGTGCAAGATCAGCCACATGATCAGTGTACGATCAGACACGTGATCAGTGCATGATCAGTCACGTGATCAGTATATGATCAGCAACGTGATCAGGGCATGATAGCCACGTGATTAGTGCATGATCAGCCACGTGATCAGTGCAAGATGAGGCACGTGATCAGTGCCTGAACAGCCACGTGATCAGTGCATGATCAGCCACGTGATCAGGGCATGATAGCCACGTGATCAGTGCATGATCAGCCACGTGATCAGTGCATGATCAGCCATGTTGATCAGTGCCTGAACAGCCACGTGATCACTGCATGTGCAGTTACGTGATCAGTGAATGATCAGCCATGTGTTCAGTGCATGATAGACAAGTGATAATGCATGATATCTACGTGATCTGTGCATGCTCAGTCACATGAGCAGTGCATGATCAGCCACGTGATCAGTGCATGATCAGGCACGTGATCAGTGCATGATCTGTCATGTGATCAGTGTACGATCAGCCACGTGATCCGTGCATGATCAGCGACGTTATCAGTGTATGATCAGCCACGTTATCAGTGCATGATCCACAACGTGATTAGTACATGATAAGCCACTTTATCAGTCTATGATCAGCCATGTGATCAGTGAATGATCACCGCGTGATCAGTGCATGATCAGCCACGTGATCAGTGCATGCACAGTCACGAGATCAGTGTATGATCAGCTTCGTAATCAGTCCATGATCAGCCACGTGATCAGTGCACCATCAGGCACGTGAAGAGTGCATGATCAGTCACGTGATCAGTGTATGATCAGCCACGTAATCAGTGCATGATCACCACGTGTTCAGTGCAAGATCAACCACGTTGTCAGTGCACGCACAGTCACGTGATCAGTGTATGATCAGCCTCGTTATCAGAGCATGATCACCCACGTGATCAGTGCATGATCAGGCACGTGAAGAGTGCATGATTAGTCACGTGATCAGTGTATGATAACCAGGTTATCAGTGCATGATCAGCCACGAGATCAGTTCATGATAAGCCACGTGATCAGTGCATGATCTTTCACGTGATCAGTGCATGCGCAGTCATGTGATCAGTGTATGTTCAGCCATGTGATCAGTGCATGCACAGTCACGTGATCAGTGTATGATCAGCTTCGTGATCAGTGCATGATCAGCCACGTGATCAGTGCATGATCAGTCACGTAATAAGTGCATGATCAGCCATGTGATCAGTGCATGCACAGTCATGTGATCAGTGTATGATCAGCTTCATGATCAGTGCATGATCATCCACGTGATCATTTCATGATCCGTCACGAGATCAGTGCATGATCAGTCAGGAAATCAGTGCATGATCAGCCATGGGATCAGTGAATGATAGCCATCTGTTCAGTGCATGATAGCTACGTGATCAGCGCATGGTCAGCCACGTAATCAGTGCATGATCAGCCACGTGATCACTGTATGATAAGCCACGTGATCAGGGCATGTGCAGTCACGTGATCAGTGTATGATCAGCCATGTGTTCAGTGCATGATCAGTCACGTGATCAGTGTATGATCATCCAATAATCAGTGTACATGCAGTCACGTGATCAGTGCAAGATCAGTCACGTGATCAGTGCGTGATCATTCACGTGATCAGTGTATGATCATCCACATAATCAGTGCATGAGCAGTCACGTGATCAGTGCATGATAGACATGTGATCAGTGCATGGGAAGTCACGTGGTCAGTTATGATCAGCCACGTGATCAGTGCATGATAGCCACCTGATCAGTGCCTGATAAGCATCGTGATTAGTGCATGATCAGACACGTGATCAGTGCTTGATCAGTCACGTGATCAGTGCTTGATCAGTCACGTGATCAGTGTATGATCAGCCCACGTGATCATTGCATGATAGCCACCTGATCAGTACATGATAAGCAACGTGTTTAGTGCATGATCAGCCACGTGATCAGTGTATGATCAGTGCATGCGCAGTCACATGATCAGTGTATGATCAGACATGTGATCAGTGCTTCATCAGTCACGTGATCAGTGCATGCGAAGTCACGTGCTCAGTGTATAATCAGACACGTGATCAGTGAATGATAGCAACCTGATCAGTGCATGACAAGGCAACGTGATTAGTGCATGACCAGCCACGTGATCAGTGTATTATCAGCCACGTGATCAGTGCATGATGAGCCACGTGACCAGTGCATGATAGCCACGTGATCATTGCCTACAATGACGTGATCAGTGCATGTGAAGTCACGTGATCAGTGCATGATAGCCACGTGATCAGTGCATGATCAGCCACGTGATCAGTGCATGATCAGCCACGTGATCAGTGCATGATCAGCCATGTGATCAGTGCATGCACAGTCACGTGATCAGTGTATGATCAGCGGTCGTGATCAGTGCATGATCAGCCAGTTGATTAGTGCATGAACAGTCACGTGATAAGTGCATGATCAGGCACGTGATCAGTGTATGATCAGTCACGTGATCAGTGGTATGATCAGCCTGGTGATCAGTGCATTGATAGCCACGTGACCAGTTCATGATGCGTATTAAGATCAGTGCATGATCAGGCATGGATCACTGCCATGATAGCCAGGTGATCAGTGCATGAAAGCTACGTGATCAGTGCATGATCAGCCATGTAATCAGTGGCATGATCAGCCACGTGATCACTGTATGGTCAGCCACGTGATCAGTGAATGTGCAGTCATGTGATAATTGTATGATCAGCCATGTGTTCAGTGCATGATAGACACGTGATCAATGTATGATATCTACGTGATCAGTGCATGCCCAGTCACCATGAGCAGTGCATGATCAGCCACGTGATAAGTGCATGATAAGCAACGTGATCAGTGTATGATCAGCCACGTGATCAGTGAATGATCTCCAACGTGATTAGTGCATGATCAGCCACGTGGTTAGTGTATGATCTGCGACGTGATCAGTGCATGATGAGCGACGTGATCAGTGTATGATCAAGCCACGTGATCAGTGAATGATCTGCAACGTGATTAGTGCATGATCAGCCACGTGGTTAGTGTATGATTAACCACGTGATGAGTGCATGATCTGCCACATGATCTGTGCATGATCAGCCACGTGATCAGTGCATGCACAGGCACGTGATCAGTTTAAGATCAGCTTCGTGATCAGTGCATGATGAGTTACGTGATCAATGTATGATTAGCCACGTGATCAGTGCATGATAACCACGTGATCAGGGCATGCGAACTCATGTGATCAGTGCATGACAGCTACGCAATCAGTGCATAATCATCACGTGATCAATGGAAGATCAGCCACGTGATCAATGCATGAGAGCCACGAAAACAGTGCATGAACAGGTACGTGATCAGTTCATGGGCAGTCACGTGATCAGTTCACGGTAGACAGGTGATCAGTGCATGATAGCCACGTGATCAGTTCATGTGCAGTCACATGATCAGTGGATGATCAGGCCACGTGATCAGTGCATGATAGCCACCTGAGCAGTGCATGGTAGCCACGTGATCAGCGCATGATCAGCCACTTGATCTGTGCATAATCAGCCATGTGCTCAGTGCATGCCCAGATACGTGAATAGTGTATGATCAGTCAGGTGATCAGTGCATGAATCAGGCAGGTGATCAGTGCATGATCAGTCACGTGATCAGTGTATGATCAGCCACGTGATCAGTGGCATGATAACCACATGACTAGTGCCTGATAAGTCACGTGATCAGTGCATGATCAGCCACGGGATCAGTGCATGATAGCCATGTGATCAGTGCATGATAGCTACGTGATCTGTGCATGATCAGCCACGTAATCAGTGCATGATTCAGCCATTTTGATCTCTGTATGATTAGCCACGTGATCAGTACATGATAGCCACGTGATCAGTGCATGATCATTCATGGTGATTAGTGCATGATCTGTCACTTGAGCAGTGTATAATGTCCACGTGATCAGTTCATGTGCTGTCATGTGATCAGTGCATGATGCGCAACGTGATCACTGCATGATTAGCCACGTGATCAGGGCATGCACAGTCACGTGATCAGTGCATGATCAGTCACTTGATCAGTGTATGATCAGCCAGGTGATCAGTGCATGTTAGCCACGTGACCAGTGCATGATCAGTATCGAGATCAGTGCATGATCAGGCATGTGATCAGTGCATGATAAGCAACCTGATCAATGCATGATAAGCAACGTGATTAGTGCAAGATCAGCCACATGATCAGTGTACGATCAGACACAGTGATCAGTGCCATGATCAGTCACGTGATCCAGTATATGATCAGCAACGTGATCAGGGCATGATAGCACGTGATCAGTGCATGATCAGCCACGTGATCAGTGCATGATGAGGACGTGATCAGTGCCTGAACAGCCACGTGATCAGTGCATGATCAGCCACGTGATCAGGGCATGATAGCCACGTGATCAGTGCATGATCAGCCACGTGATCAGTGCATGATCAAGCCATGTGATCAGGGCCTGAACAGCCACGTGATCACTGCATGTGCAGTTACGTGATCAGTGAAATGATCAGCCATGTGTTCAGTGTCATTGATAGACAAGTGATAATGCACGATATCTACGTGATCTGTGCATGCTCAGTCACATGAGCAGTGCATGATCAGCCACGTGATCAGTTGCATGATCAGGCACGTGATCAGTGCCTGAACAGCCACGTGATCAGTGCATGATCAGCCATGTGATCAGGGCATGATCAGCCACGGTGTCAGTGCATGATCAGCCACGTGATGCAGTGCATGATCAGCCACGTGATCAGTGCGTGATCAGCCATGTGATCAGGGCCTGAACAGCCACGTGATCACTGCATGTGCAGTTACGTGATCAGTGAATGATCAGCCATGTGCTCAGTGCATGATAGACAAGTGATAATGCATGATATCTAGGTGATCTGTGCATGCTCAGTCACATGAGCAGTGCATGATCAGCCACGTGATCAGTGCATGATCAGGCACGTGATCAGTGCATGATCAGGCACGTGATCAGCTCATGATCAGTCTCGTGATCAGTGTATGATCAGCCACGTGATCAGTGTATGATCAGTCACGTGATCAGTGCATGATAGCCACGTGATCAGTTCATGATCAGTCACGTAATTAGTGAATTTTCTGTCACTTGATCAGTGTATAATATCCACGTGATGAGTTCATGCGCCGTCATGTGATCAGTGCATGATACGCAATGTGATCAGTGCATGATCTGTCACGTGATCATGGCATGCGCAGTCATGTGATCAGTGCATGACAGCTACACAATCAGTGCATAATCAGTCACTTGATCAATGCATGATCAGCCACTTGATCAGTGCATGATAGCCACGTAAACAGTGTATGAACAGGTACGTGTTCAGTTAATGCACAGTCACGTGATCAGTGCATGATAGAAACGTGATCAGTGCATGATAGCCACGTGATCAGTGCATGATCTGTCACGTGATCAGTGCCTGCGTAGTCATGTGATCAGTGTATGGTCAGCCATGTGATCAGTGCATGACAGCCACTTGATCAGAGCATGGTAAGCAACGTGATTAGTGCATGATTAGCCACGTGATCAGCGCATGATCAGCCACGTGATCAGTGCATGATCAGCCATGTGATCAGTGCATGCACAGTGAGGTGATCAGTGTATGATCAGCTTCGTGATCAGTGCATGATCAGCCACGTGATCAGTGCATGATCAGCCACGTGATCAGTGCATGATCAGCCATGTGATCAGTGCATGCACAGTCACGTGATCAGTGTATGATCAGGTTCGTGATCAGTGCATGATCAGCCAGTTGATTAGTGCATGAACAGTCACGTGATAAGTGCATGATCAGGCACGTGATCAGTGTATGATCAGTCACGTGATCAGTGTATGATCAGCCTTGTGATCAGTGCATGACAGCCACTTGATCAGAGCATGGTAAGCAACGTGATTAGTGCATGATTAGCCACGTGATCAGCGCATGATCAGCCACGTGATCAGTGCATGATCAGCCATGTGATCAGTGCATGCACAGTGAGGTGATCAGTGTATGATCAGCTTCGTGATCAGTGCATGATCAGCCACGTGATCAGTGCATGATCAGCCACGTGATCAGTGCATGATCAGCCATGTGATCAGTGCATGCACAGTCACGTGATCAGTGTATGATCAGGTTCGTGATCAGTGCATGATCAGCCAGTTGATTAGTGCATGAACAGTCACGTGATAAGTGCATGATCAGGCACGTGATCAGTGTATGATCAGTCACGTGATCAGTGTATGATCAGCCTGGTGATCAGTGCATGATAGCCACGTGACCAGTTCATGATGCGTATTAAGATCAGTGCATGATCAGGCATGGGATCACTGCATGATAGCCAGGTGATCAGTGCATGAAAGCTACGTGATCAGTGCATGATCAGCCATGTAATCAGTGCATGATCAGCCACGTGATCACTGTATGGTCAGCCACGTGATCAGTGAATGTGCAGTCATGTGATAATTGTATGATCAGCCATGTGTTCAGTGCATGATAGACACGTGATCAATGTATGATATCTACGTGATCAGTGCATGCCCAGTCACATGAGCAGTGCATGATCATCCACGTGATAAGTGCATGATAAGCAACGTGATCAGTGTATGATCAGCCACGTGATCAGTGAATGATCTCCAACGTGATTAGTGCATGATCAGCCACGTGGTTAGTGTATGATCTGCGACGTGATCAGTGCATGATGAGCGACGTGATCAGTGTATGATCAGCCACGTGATCAGTGAATGATCTGCAACGTGATTAGTGCATGATCAGCCACGTGGTTAGTGTATGATTAACCACGTGATGAGTGCATGATCTGCCACATGATCTGTGCATGATCAGCCACATGATCAGTGCATGCACAGGCACGTGATCAGTTTAAGATCAGCTTCGTGATCAGTGCATGATGAGTTACGTGATCAATGTATGATTAGCCACGTGATCAGTGCATGATAACCACGTGATCAGGGCATGCGAACTCATGTGATCAGTGCATGACAGCTACGCAATCAGTGCATAATCAGTCACGTGATCAATGGAAGATCAGCCACGTGATCAATGCATGAGAGCCACGAAAACAGTGCATGAACAGGTACGTGATCAGTTCATGGGCAGTCACGTGATCAGTTCACGGTAGACAGGTGATCAGTGCATGATAGCCACGTGATCAGTTCATGTGCAGTCACATGATCAGTGTATGATCAGCCACGTGATCAGTGCATGATAGCCACCTGAGCAGTGCATGGGCCACGTGATCAGCGCATGATCAGCCACTTGATCTGTGCATAATCAGC